>NC_080169.1:29127926-29427926 GCF_950295315.1 Erinaceus europaeus
GCATTTACACTATTACCACTGTTAGAAAGCCACCAGAGGGTCAGGTGTTGACACAGCTGGTTGAGCAAGGACCAGGGTTCAAACCCCCACTCCCTACCTGCTTCGTGAGTGGTGAAGCAGAGTGACAGGTGCCTCTCTTTTCTTCTCCCTATCTCACCTTCTCTTCTCAGTTTTTGACTCTATCCAATAAAAATTAAAATAAACTACTTTTAAAAAGAGAAGAAAGTCACCAGATAAAGAGAAAAAAAAAATCAATTCAAATTTTACTCTATTGGATTCCAAGCTCCACATTCCAGAACCATAATGATTCACCATGGATCATAAGTAGACTACAAATTTTCTGCTGCACATAAAAAGTTTTCCATCTGAAATTCACTTCAGTGTAAGAAAGAATAAAGAAAATGGGGGATCGGGAGGTAGCACAGCAAGTTAAGCGCATGTGATGCGAAGCACAAGGACTGGCTTAAGGATCCAGTTCAAGCCTCAGGCTCCCCAGCTGCAGGGGAGTCACTTCACAGGCAGTGAAGCAGGTCTGCAGGTGTCTGTCTTTCTCGCTCCCTCTCTGTCTTCCTCTCCTGTCTCCATTTTTCTCTGTCATATCCAATAACAACTACAACAACAATAACTACATCAACAATAAAAAACAACAGAGGCAACAAAAGGGAAAATAAATATATATTTTAAAAAAAGAATTAAGAAAATAAAAAAAATCTATTAACCCCAGAATTGACTGCCTATAAGGACATGACAGTCCATCTCTAATCTACCACCCTCCTGAAGAGCTGACACAGATCTGATCATGTAACACATCCAAAAGAACATCAAGAAGAACAAATCAAAAGTCTCCTGAGGCAGCAGCTTCTCAGCCTCAAGGGGACCTCCCATACCCTCTTATTGACTGATCTGATCATATGCCAATTTTGGAGATAGTCCTCCACAGTGACTCCTTAAAATTGTTCATTTATGCAATGCTAAGAATGAACCTGGGAACTTTTGCACACAAAACATGACTAACCAGACTTCCTGGCCCAATTTTCTAGTCTTATTTCTTTAGAATGGCAGAAGAGAGAGGCAGAGGCAGACAGAGAAAGGAGAGACACCACAGCACCACTCCACCACCTATGAAGTTCCTTTTAGTGCTATACATGGTACTTGGATGGAATGCTAAGGTTGAGATCCAGAGTCACACATGAAAATGTGTATGCTCTCGACAAGTTATCTCCTGGTCCTTAAGTGATATTTTGAGGCACTTATTGTATCTTGAGGAGCCCATCTGGGTTATGAAGAATAAGAGTCTTTGGCCAGCATAAGAATCCCAGTGCGAGCCCCCAGTTCCCCACCTGCAGGGAGGTCACTTTGCAAGTGGTGAAGCAGGTCTGCAGGTGTCTGTCTTTCTCTCCTCTCTGTCTTCCTCTCCTCTCTATTTCTCTCTGTCCTATCCAACAACAACAGCTATGACAACAATAGTAGTAACTACAGCAAGGGCAACAAAATGAGAAAAATGGCCTCCAGGAACAGTGGATTTGTAAGTGCAGGCACTGAGCCTAGTGATAACCCTGGAGGGGAAAAAAAAAAAGAATAAGAGTCTTTGTATACATTATCTTCCTCTGATATAAGAGGATCCCCCAGGATTTGATTTAGTACAAGCTCCCAGTACTAGTAAGTCTTTACCACTGACCATCTGATCCTAGGCAAACATAAACCTCATTTCACCAGCAATGCATCAGAGTAAGTTCTCATTTTGTTTTGCTCAGCAGTGGATAAATCATCACAATTGAGTTCTCATCTCATTCTGCTCAGTGGTAAACAAAAGCTCTCTGATTACCTGTCCTGGGGGTGGATTCTGCTGGTCCTCTGGTTGTTGCCATCGATGTAGAAGACATTGCTGTCTTAGTCCCTGACCTCCTCCCAGCCCCAGGTCTGCCCCCGGGCCATCCTAGGCATGGTGGGCAGCCTCTCCAGCAAGCCGTGCCTCCATAGGGTGGAAAGGCAAGGGCCCAGCTAGGCGTCATGATCAATCAGTCCACCATGTCTGCATAGGAGCCAGAGAGATAACCTTCCTCCTCCCCCTCCTCCCTCCTCCTTCCTCCTTCCCCTCTTCCCCCTGCATATTTTTGCATAACCATTGTTATCTACTCCTGCCCTATTTATTTTTAATGAGATCTACTAGTCTACCAGTGATATATTGGGCTGTCAGAAGTCATGATGTATTTTTTCCATTTTTTTCTTTTAGATAGACTCAGAAGCAGAGAGAGTGAAAGAGAAGAGATCACAGTGCTGAAGCTTCCTTCAGTGTGGGGGACCAGCCTCAGTCTTGGACACTTACCCAAATGATTTTTTTTTGCTGATTCCCAAACCGTGTGTGTGTGTGTGTGTGTGTGTGTGTGTGTGTGTGTGTGTGAAACTACTATGCAGGTAGGGGTAGGTAGCATAATGGTTATGCAAAGAGTCTCTTGCCTGAGGCTCCAAAGTCTCAGGTTTAATCCCCTGCACCACCATAAGATAGAGCTGAGAAGTGCTCTGGTAAAGAAAAATAAATAAAACTACTATGCTATTTAGATTCTGATTTGAAGCATATTCTCATACAAAATCATTTCATCTACAAATAAAAATATACAGCATCAGCATTGTTATTCTTATTTCTCCCAAGCGCCAGGCAGATGCTATCACTAATGAATTAATTGGCATCACACTTCTTGGTTTACAAAGTGCTGTGGCACACTGCTGATCTTTTTTTGGCCCAGCTGATTCTCATAAACAGAATGATCAGTATCTCATTGATGAAGTTACTGGGGTGCCAAGTGGTTAGGTGCCATTCAGGGCATATAAGCAAGGAACTGAAGGATGGCTCACTTGGTAGGGCAAGTTCAAACCTTAGTAACACATAGGAGTACCCTGGCACAATGGAAATATCCTGTGTTGTAGTCTGTCTCTCTCTTATCAGAAGTAAAAAGAATGGGCAAAAATAGTTGACCTAGGAGCAGTTATGCATGTGTGAGATCTTGGCCCCACCCAAATAATCAGAGGCCATAGCAGAGACAACACTAATTGGATGCTGACTGTACAGTTTTATGTAATTCTTAAAACAATAATGTGTGAGTGTTATCCACATTTCATAGGTGAGGAAACTAAAGCTCAAGGAGACTTAGAATAACTTTTCTTGTGTCAAAGAATTGGAAAGTAATAAAGTAATAGAGTGGAGAATCAGCTAACAGTCTGATAAGTAATTCATGACTCACTGAGGGAGGTGGGTATTCCCTTTTTCTGATATGGCACTGAAATTAATGTGATTTGCAAGTTAGGCACTAGTGGGTGTTAGATGATTCTCAGGCTGTAGGTTATGAAAGAGTTAAACTGGACCTAGATGTCCAGCAGAGGGAGTAAGAAAGCAGCATCTATCTAGAAAAAAGGGCCTGGACAATAAATATCTTAGCATTGCTGTCTTGGTAATCTGGCTTGGAGTTCAAGATCAGTGTTTTCCTTTGTTTTCCTTTTGGTAAGAGAATGACCTCTGCCATTATTGTTGGCCTATCTTAAATGGAGGAGCAATTGATGTCATAAAAAAACATTGTCTTTTAGCCTCACTATGCTTCATTGGACAGTTACAAACACCCCACTGGTGTGTCCTGGAGCCCCGATTCCCCAGAGCCCCACCCTACTAGGGAAAGAGAGAGACAAGCTGGGAGTATGGATCGACCTGCCAACGCCCATGTTCAGTGGGGAAGCAATTACAGAAGCCAGACCTTCCACTTTCTGCACCCCATAATGTCCCTTGGTCCATGCTCCCAGAGGGATAAAGAATAGGAAAGCTGTCAGGGGAAGGTTTTTGTCAGTGTTTTATTTTTATAAATAAAAATTAAAAAAAAAAACACCATGATAAGCCACATGGGTTACAAATCTCTGACAAAACATAGTAGGGTCAGATTATGTGCTATCAAGTTCTTTCTGGAACAAGGCCATTCATAAGTAAAAAGGGAAGATGTTAGACTCTATGACTTTGTTCTTTCCCAGTATGTTGTACTTGTGGGGAATGAACCCTTAGGAGGCTGAATACTGAAAGCAGATTATGGAAATATACCAGGAGAGCTACAGGGTTAGAGGAAGGATAATGAAGCCATGGGATAGCAATTGATTAGATGACTAAGCAGTTAGAACTACATGTGTTGGGACTGGTAGATCAGAGTTAGTCTGCAAAGATGAGACTGAAATACATGGTAGGGATATAGGTGCTCAGTTGAACACAGTTGCTTATAGTTGAACTCTAAGTTGAGTAAACATGCAAAGGTAGATCAGACTCAAAACTATGGGTGGAGTTGGTTGTATATAGGGAGGGAATGGGAAGGCTGAAGAGATGAACCCTAGTCTGGTTAGAGTGAGGATAGGGGCCATTTATGGAACATTTTATTTTAGGGGAATATTATGGGATACTTATGGAGTGGCCAATGTCTGGATGGAGACAGCAGATATAGTTGCATACTAGTCATGTCATCTCACAGAAGAGGTAGTTTGGGATAGGAAACTGATTTATACCTTTCTCTTCTGTAGATTGCTAAATATCCTGGTTACTCAGAAAGCTGAATAATAATGGGGGAGATAGCCTAATGGTTATGCAAATCAGATTCTCATGCCTGAGGCTCCAAAGTCCCAGGTTCGATTGCCCACACCACTATAAGCCAGAGCTGAGCAGTGCTCTGGAGTTTCTCTCTCTCTGCATCTCTCTCAAAAATAAATTAAATATTAAAAAAATAATAATGTCATGTGAAGCATGGGTATCTGAGACACTTGGTAACCACCTTGGATTGTCTTTCAGGAAGATCTATTTTTTAAAAAAAGATTTAAAAAATATTTATTTATTTTCTTTTCTTTATTATTTCCCAGTCTCTAGCTCAAATGCACCCCCCTCCCCTACCACCTCAGCTGATGACTGAGGAGAAATGATTTGATTCTTGTTTCTCTATTCTTGATTGGGATTCAGGCATAAAAGTGAGCTTTTATGATGACTCAAGGAACGATAACAGTTATTTAGTGGAAATGAAGCAACTATTTCAACATATGATTTCCACGGGATTTAGAGGAGCAGTGAGCCAAAGATTTATCTGCAAATAGCAAGTGAACCATTAAGTATTTGGGGTTACTAATGTTAAATTAAGAAATTCACATAAACCAAGACTTATCATTGTTGGCTTGTCAAAACAATAATTTAAAAAAGTCCAAGTAGTTGGTCTGGGACATGGCACAGTGAATAGATCATTGCAACATGGGGTCCCAAGTGTGATTCCTGGCATTGCATGTGCTAGATTGATGCTATTGATCTCTATCTTGTTGATACTTTCTTTTTTAAAATTAAGATAGGGACTGAGAGATAGCTTACTCAGTAGAACATGTGTCTTACTATATTTGAAGTTCTGGGTTCAAGTACTAGCACCACAGGGGAATACCATGGAGTTGAAATATGCAGAAGAATGAAACTGAACCACTATATTTCACCAAACACAAAAGTAAATTCCAAGTGGATCAAGGACTTGGATGTTAGACCAGAAATTATCAGATACTTAGAGGAAAATATTGGCAGAACTCTTTTCTGTCTCAATTTCAAAGGCATATTCAATGATATGAATCCAATTACAAAGAAGACTAAAGCAAGAATAAACCAATGGGACTGCATCCAATTAAAAAGCTTCTGCACAGCAAGAGAACCCAATACCCAAACAAAGACACCCCTCGCAGAATGGGAGAAGATCTTTACTTGCTATATATCAGACAAGAGGTTAATAACCAAAATATGTAAAGAGCTTGCCAAACTCAGCAACAAGAGAACAAATGACCTCATCCAAAAATTAGGAGAGGACATGAACAGAATATTCACCACTGAGAAAATCTGAAGGACTAAGAAACATGAAAAAATACTCCAAGTCCTCAAGGACCGGCATAAGGATCCTGGTTTGAGGCCCCAGCTCCCCACCTGCAGGGCAGTCGCTTCACAGGTGGTGGAGCAGGTCTGAAGGTATCTATCTTTCTCTCATCCTCTCTGTCTTCCCCTCCTCTCTCCATTTCTTTTTTTTTTTTTTATTTAAATTTTTAATTTAAGAAAGGATTAGTGAACAAAAGCATAAGGTAGGAGGGGTACAACTCCACACAATTCCCACCACCCAATCCCCATAACCCACCCTCTCCCATGATAGCCTTCCCATTCTCTAGCCCTCTGGGAGCATGGACCCAGGGTCGTTGAGGGTTGCAGAAGGTAGAGGGTCTGGCTTCTGTAATTGCTTCCCCGCTGAACATGGGCGTTGACTGGTCGGTCCATACTCCCAGTCTGCCTCTCTCTTTCCCTAGTAAGGTGTGTCTCTGGGGAAGCTGAGCTCCAGGACACGTTGGTGGGGTCTTCAATCCAGGGAAGCCTAGCCAGCATCCTGGTGGCATCTGGAACCTGGTGATTGAAAAGAGAGTTAACATACAAAGCCAATCAATTTGTTGAGCAAACATGGATCCCAAGCTTGGAATAGTGGAGAGGAAGTGTTAGGGAGGTACTCACTGCAAACTCTAGTGTAATCCTGCTTTCAGGTATATATTTTGCAGTAGTTTATGGATACGTGTGCACATACGCTCTCTCTCACAGAAACTGGTGTATGTCTAGGTTATGGGACTTTGTTAGAAAGTGAACTACCTGAGATGAAATTAGAGTGTACTATAAAAGGAAAGGTCTCACCCGAGTAATGAAGCTGAAGGGTTGTCATTCCACACGTGAAGTCTCTGGATACACTCTGAGGTGAAGCATGTTGAGATGGCAATCGTTGCTTTGGTTAGGTTGTGATCGGCGGATGCAATATTATTTGGTATGGATTGGGAGAAGCATACGGGAAAGTGAGCCCTATCCAAGGGTGCCAGGACTGGGGGAAGTAGGGGCTCTATAGTGAAGATGTGAGGTTCCTGCTGTCTTAGGGTTCAAAAAGACAATCAATAGTTAATATTACCCACACATTATTTGTTAATTGGGTTAACTTTGAAAAGTCCCTTTGTTATGGTTTGCTGTACAGTACCCAGTATCTTGTATATAGCTGTGCTATTGGAAGCTTCTAATCTACTTGGTCTAGGCTTTTGAGAGAGTCCGCATATCAAATACGTAGCCTATCTATTAAAAAGATTCAGTTTGTCTTTTGAGAACCTTTGAGACATACAATTGATTTCCCCCTCTCATATTAATTAACTACTGTTTTATATGTCTACATTTTGCTAGGAGTGTACATAAACACCATTCCCATCACCAAAGGACCGTGACCCATCCCTCCCGCCCATTCCCACCCCCCACTGGCCCAGGAAGCTACATGTCTACCCCTCACCACTGGGTTTTTACTTTGGTGCCCTACTTACAATTTGATCATGTCCTGCTTTTAGTTTCCCTTTCAGATCTTCTAAGTCAGCTTCTGTTGATGAGTGGGATCATCCCATACTCATCTTTAACTTTCTGACTTAGTCCACTTAACATAATTCCTTCTAGCTCTGTCCAAGATGGGTCAGAGAAGGTGAGTTCATTGTTCTTGATAGCTGCATAGTATTCCATTGTGTATATATACCACAGCTTTCTCAGCCATTCATCTGTTGTTGGGCACCTGGGTTGCTTCCAGGTTTTAGCTATTATGAATTGTGCTGCTATGAACATAGGAGTACACACCTCTTTTTGGTTGGGTTTTATGGAGTCCTTGGGGTATAACCCCAGGAGAGGAATTATTGGGTCATATGGAAGGTCCATGTCTAGCCTTCTGAGAGTTTTCCAGACTGCTCTCCACAGAGGCTGTACCAATTTACATTCCCACCAGCAATGTAAAAGGGTTCCTCTGTCCCCACATCCTCTCCAGCATTTGTTGCTGCTGTCCTTTTTGATGTATGCCATTCTTACAGGAGTGAGGTGGTATCTTAGTGTTGTCTTAATTTGCATTTCTCTGACAATCAGTGACCTAGAGCAGTTTTTCATGTGTTTGTTAGCCTTTTGGATCTCCTCTGTGGTGAGTGTTTTGTTCATTTCCTCTGCCCATTTTTGGATGGGGTCATTTGCTTTTTTGCGGCTAAGTTTGCTGAGCTCTTTATATATTTTGGTGATTAGTTTCTTGTCTGATGTCTGGCATGTGAAGATCTTCTCCCATTCTGTGAGGGGTCTCTCTGTTTGTTTAATAGTTTCTTTGGATGTGCAGAAGCTTTTCAATTTGATGTAGTCCCATTGGTTTGTTTCTGCTTTGGTCTTCCTTGCAATTGGGTTTGATTCATCAAAGATATCCTTGAGGTGTAGATGGGAAAGTGTTTTACCAATGTTTTCCTCTAAGTATTTGATTGTTTCTGGTCTGACATCTAGGTCTTTGATCCATTTGGAGTTGATTTTTGTTTCTGGTGAGATAAAGTGGTTCAATTTCATTCTTCTGCATGTTTCAACCCAGTTTTCCCAGCACCATTTATTGAAGAGAGCCTCCTTCTTCCATTTAATCCTTTGGGCCCCCTTATCAAAGATTAGATGCCCATAGGTGTTGGGATTTACTTCTGGGCTTTCAATTCTGTTCCACTGGTCTGTGTGCCTATTTTTGTTCCAGTACCATGCTGTTTTGATGATGATGGCTTTATAATATAGTTTAAGGTCTGGGAGTGTGATGCCTCCATGTCTGTTTCTTTTCCTCAAGATGGTTTTGGCAATTCTAGGTGTTTTCAGGTTCCAGATAAATGATTGTACTGTTTGTTCTATTCTCTTAAAGAAGCTTGGTGGAACTTTGATGGGTATTGCATTAAATTTGTATATGGCTCTGGGGAGAATGTTCATTTTGATGATATTTATTCTTCCAATCCATGAGCATGGGATATCTTTCCATTTCTTGGTATCAGTTTCTATCTCCTTGAGTAGCGACTCATAGTTTTCAGCATACAAGTCTTTCACTTCTTTGGTCAACTTTATTCCTAGGTATTTGATTGATTTTGCTGAAACAGTAAATGGGAGTGATTTCTGGATGTCTTCTTCTTCAGATTTAGTGTTTGCATAAAGAAATGCCACTGATTTTTGTACATTGATTTTGTAGCCTGATACCTTGCTATATTGCCTAACAACTTCCAGTAATTTTCTACTGGATTCTTTAGGTCTTTCTATGTATACTATCATATCATCTGCAAATAGTGAGAGCTTGACTTCTTCCCTTCCAATCTGTATCCCTTTGATTTCTTTCTCTTGCCTGATTGCTATGGCAAGAACTTCCAATACTATGTTGAAGAGTAACGGTGACAGTGGGCAGCCCTGTCTAGTCCCTGATCTGAGGGGGAATGCTTTCAGCTTCTCTCCATTGAGTATGATGTTGGCTGTAGGTTTGCTATATATAGACTCCACTATCTTGAGGAATTTCCCATCTATTCCCATTTTTTGTAGAGTTTTGAGCATGAATGGGTGTTGGATTTTGTCAAAGGCTTTCTCTGCATCTATTGAGATAATCATGTGGTTTTTGGCTTTGCTTTTATTGATGTGATGAATGACATTGATTGATTTACGGATGTTGAACCAGCCTTGCACTCCTGGGATGAATCCCACTTGGTCATGATGAACAATCTTTTTGATGTGTTGCTGTATCCGGTTGGCCAAGATCTTGTTTAATATTTTGGCATCTATGTTCATCAGAGATATTGGTCTGTAGTTTTCCTTTTTTGTTCTGTTCCTATCAGCTTTTGGTATCAGGGTGATGTTGGCTTCATAAAAGGTGGAAGGGAGTATTCCTGTTTCTTCAATCTTATGGAATAGCTTAAGAAGTATGGGTATTAACTGTTTCCTGAAAGTTTTGTAGAATTCATTTGTGAAGCCATCTGGTCCAGGACTTTTGTTGTTGGGGAGATTCTTAATAACGGTTTCAATTTCTTTGTCTGTGATTGGTGCATTTAGATTTTGTAGTTCTTCTTGGTTCAGTTTTGGAAGTGCATAGGTTTCTAGGAATTGTTCCATTTCTTCCAGATTCTCTAGCTTGGTGGCATATAGTTCTTTATAGAAGTTTCGCAGAATTCTCTGGATTTCTGTGGTGTCAGTTGTGATATCTCCTGTATCGTTTACAATTCTATTAATTTGAGTCTTCTCTCTTTTTTGTTTGGTGAGTCTGGCTAGGGGTTTGTCAATTTTGTTTAATCTTTCAAAGAACCAACATTTGGCTTCATTGATCTTTTGTATGGTTCTTTTATTTTCGATGTTGTTTATTTCTGCTCTAACTTTAGTGATTTCTGTCCTTCTGGTTGCTTTAGGGTTCCTTTGTTCCTCTTCCTCTAAGTCCTTGAGGTGTGTAGTAAGTTCGTTCATTTGGGCTTCTTCTTGGTGTTTAATATGTGATTGTATAGCTATAAGTTTCCCTCTCAGTACTGCTTTAGCTGTGTCCCAGATATTTTGATAGGTTGTGTCTTCATTTTCATTAGTTTCCAGGAACATTTGAATTTCCTGTTTGAGTGAGTGTCTGACCCAGTGGTTCTTAAGGAGCATGTTGTTTAGTTTCCAAATTCTATGTCTTTTAATAATTTTCCGTTTGTTGTTAAAAGTTAGTTTTACTCCACTGTGGTCTGAGAAGATACTTGGGATGATTTCAATGCTCTTGAATTTATTGATGCTGTCTTTGTGGCCTAACATGTGGTCTATCCTTGAGTATGTGTTGTGTGGATTTGAAAAGAAGGTGTATTCCAGTTTTTTGGGGTGGAGGAGTCTGAAAATGTCCAAGAGGTCTAGTCTGTCAATCTCTTCATTCAGTTCTCTTGTATCTTTATTGGTTCTCTGCTTTGTTGATCTGTCTAAGTGTGAGAGTGGGGTATTGAAGTCTCCCACTATTATTGTATTACTATTGATGTATTTTTGAAATTCTTTCAATAGGTGTTTAATGTATTTAGATGGTCCCTCGTTGGGTGCATAGATGTTAATAATTGTTAAGTCTTCTTGGCTGATTGATCCTCTTATCATTATGTAATGTCCTTGCCTATCTTTTATTACTTTATTTAATTTAAAATCTATCGTGTCTGAGATGAGAATGGCTGTTCCTGCCCTTTTTTGTGGACCGTTAGCCTGTATGATAGTTTTCCATCCTTTCACTTTAAGTCTGTGTTTATCTTGTTGTGACAGATCCTCTCTCCATTTCTTTCTGTCCTATCCAACAATGACGACAGCAATAATAGCTACAACAACAACAACAACAAAAAAAAAAAAACAAGGGCAACGAAAGGGAATAAATAAATTTAAAAAATACTCCAAGTCATTATCAGAGAAATGCAAATAAAGACAACTATGAGATACCACTTCACTCCTGTGAGAATGTCATACATCAGAAAAAGTAACAGCAAGAAATGCTGGAGAGGTTGTGGGGTCAAAGAACCCTCCTTCACTGCTGATAGGAATGTAAATTGGTCCAACCTCTGTGGAGAGCAGTCTGGAGAACTCTCAGAAAGCTAGAAATGGACCTGCAATTCCTCTCCTGGGGATATATCCTAAGGAACCAAACACACCCATCAAAAAAAAAATTGTATATACCTATCTGCACGGCAACACAATTTGTAATAGCCAAAACCTGGAAGCAACCCAGGTGTCTGACAACAGATGAATGGCTGAGCAAGCTGTGGCATATATACACAGTGGAATACTACTCAGGTATTAAAAATGATGACTTCACCATTTTCAGCCCATCTTGGATGGAGCTTGAAGAAATGTTAAGAAGGAAATGTTTTCTTCCCCAAATTATATTTGCCTACTCAACTGGATAGAATAGTTCTTAATTGTCCATAAGTAGATGGACATAAAGGGGATGTGTATGTCTGACTTCCCTATCACTATGAGATTCTTTTCATTTATAGTGATTGACATTATATATTCAGGTCAAGGACACACAAACAGGGTTACAAATAGGAGATGTATGAGCAAGACTAGAGTCTGACCAACTGAACTAGGCTTAACTATATGGGTCCTAATAAGAACATTATTTATTCTCTTTGGCTTAATAACTTTAATCTCTATGGAAACTGAATTTGAATAGAAGGGACTAACATACCCAGGCTTTTGTGTGGGAGAGTACATATGGTATGTGTGTGTTGTCTTTTTTTTTTTTTATAGTCAATAGTAAATACAGTAGTTGGTACATCTGTAACATTTCCTAATTTTCTGCTTAATACTCTACCCCCCCAAAAAAAATAAATCTAGGTCCTTCTCTACCTTATGCTCCAGGACCTGAACCCTCCCTCCCCAGAGTCCTTTACTTTGGTGCAATACACCAACTCCAGTCCAAGTCCTGCTTTGTGTTTTCCCTTTTATTCATATTTTTCAACTTCTGTTTATGAGTGAGATCATCCCATAGTCATCCTCCTCTTTTTGGCTTATCCCACTTAACATGATTCCTTCAAGCTCCATCCAAGATGAGGTGAAGAAGGTAGATTCACTATTTTTTTTTACTTTTTTTATTTAAGAAAGGAGACATTAACGAAACCATAGGATAAGAGGGGTACAGTTCCACACAATTCCCACTACCCGATCTCCATATCCCATCCCCTCCACTGATAGCTTTCCCATTCTCTGTCCCTCTAGGAGTATGGACCCAGGGTTGTTGTGGGTTGCAGAAGGTGGAAGGTCTGGCTTCTGTAATTGCTTCCCCACTGAACATGGGTGTTGACTGGTTGATCCATACTCCCAGTCTGCCTCTCTCTTTCCCTAGTAGGGTGGGGCTCTGGGGAAGTGGAGCTCCAGTACACATTGGTGGGGTCGTCTGTCCAGGAAAGTCTGGTCGGCATCGTGCTGGTATCCGGAACCTGGTGGCTGAAAAGAGAGTTAACATACAAAGCCAAACAAATAGTTGAACAACCATGGACCTAAAGACTGGAATAGTGCAGATGAAGTGTTGGGGGGGGGGGGGTATTCCCTGCAGGCTCTTGTGTACTTCTGCTTTCAGGTATATATTTTTCCCTAGTTTATGGGCACGTGTGAACATATGCTCTATCTCAGGGGACCTGGACTAGATCTAGGTTTGGGGAGTTTATTGGGGAATGGAACACCTAGAATGGAATTAAAGAATACTATGAAAGGAAAGGTCTCACTTGAGTGATGAAGCTGAAGGGTTGTCATTCCACACCTGAAGTCTCTGGACACAGTCTGAAGTGAAGCCTTTTGGGGTGGCACTCGTTGCGTTGACTGGGTTGTGATCCACGGATGCAATATTATTTGATAAGAATTGAGGGAAGCATGCAGGAAAGTGGGCCCCACCCTAAGGTTCCAGGACTGGGGGAAATATAGGCTCTATAGTGCGAATGTGAGGTTCCTGCTGTCTTAGGGTTCAAGAAGACAATGGATAGTTATTGTTATCGTCACATTATTTGGTGATAGGGTTAACTTTGAAAAGTCCCTTTGTTAGGGTTTGGGGTATAGTACCCAGCATCTTGTATATAGCTGTGCTACCAGGTGCTTCTGTTCTCCCTGGTCTAGGCTTTTGAGAGAGTCAACATATCAAAGACAGCCTATGTATTAAAAAGACTCAGTCTGTGTTTTAAGAAGTTCTAGACATATGATCAAATTTCCCCCTTACATTAATTAAATAGTAGTTTATATGCCTGCACTTTAATAGGAGTGTACATAAACACCATTCTCACCACCAAAAGACTGTGTCCCATCCCAACCACCCCCCCCCACCCCCCCACCCTCCCGCTGTGCCGGGAAGCCAAATGGCCACCCTCCCCTTCACCACAGGGTTTTTACTTTGGTGCCCTGCTCTCGATTTAATCAGATCCTGCTTTTAGTTTCCCTTTCTGTTCTTCTTTCTCAACTTCTGTTGATGAGTGGGGACATCCCATACTCATCTTTATCTTTCTGGCTTAGCTGACTTAACATAATTCCTTCTAGCTCTGTCCAAGATGGGTCAGATAAAGGGGTTCATTGTTCTTAATAGCTGCATAGTATTCCATTGTGCATATATACCACAGATTTCTCAGCCACTCATCTGTTGTTGGGCACCTGGGTTCTTTCCAGGTTTTAGCTATTATGAATTGTGCTGCTATGAACATAGATGTACACATATATTTTTGGTTGGGCATTATGGAAGCCATGGGGTATATCCCCAGGAGAGGAATTACTGGGTCATATGGAAGGTCTATGTCTAGCCTTGTGAGAGTTCTCCAGACTGCTCTCCACAGAGGCTGGACCAATTTACATTCCCACCAGCAGTGCAGAAGGGTTCCTCTGTCCCCACTTTCCCATATGCCTCTCCCAATCCATATCAAATAATATTGCATCTGCCGATCACAACCTAACCAACACAACGATTGCTACCTCAACACGCTTCGCTTCAGACTGTGTCCACAGACTTCACGTGTGGAATGACAACCCTTCAACTTCATTACTCGGGTGAGACCTTTCCTTTCATAGTATACTCTAATTTCATCTCAGGTGGTTCACTTTCTAACAAAGTCCCAAAACCTAGATATACACCACTTTCTGTGAGAGAAAGCACATGTTCACACATATCCGTAAACTACTGCAAAATATATACCTGAAAGCAGAAGTGCAGTGAGTACCCCCCTAACACTTCCTCTCCACTCTTCCAAGCTTTGGGTCCATGATTGCTCAACAATTTGTTTGGCTTCGTATGTTAACTCTCTTTTCAGTCACCAGGATCCAGATGTCATCAGGATGCCGGCCAGGCTTTCCTAGACTGAAGACCCCACCAATGTGTCCTGGAGCTCCGCTTCCCCAGAGACCCACCCTACTAGGGAAAGAGAGAGGCAGACTGGGAGTATGGACCGACCAGTCAACGCCCATGTTCAGCGAGGAAGCAATTACAGAAGCCAGACCTACCTTCTGCAACCCTCAATGACCCTGGGTCCATGCTCCCAGAGGGATAGAGAATGGGAAAGCTATCAGGGGAGGGGGTGGGAAATGGAGATTGGGTGGTGGGAATTGTGTGGAATTGTACCCCTCCTACCCTATGGTTTTGTTAATTAATCCTTTCTTAAAAAAAAAAAAAAGAATGGTCTACATCAACAAAACAGGTATGTGTTGTCAAGGATATGGAGAGAGAAAGGAGCTCTGTTAATCTGTTGGTAGGCATCCAAACTGGTGTAGCCTCTATGGAAGACAGTATGAAGAGTCCTTAAAAAACAAAAATTCAAATACCTTATGATCCAGAAATACCACTCCTATGCATTTACCCAAAGGGCATGCAAACACTGATTTGAAGGGATATTATTCCTAGTAGCCAAGGAATGAAAGCAACCTAAATGCTCATTGACAGATGACTGGATAGAGCAGTTATGGGATATATATATATATATATATATATATATATATATATATATATATATATATATATATATATTCATTCAGTGGAATTCTACTCTGCAGTTTAAAAAGGTGCTACAGCCTTTGGGACAAAATGGATGAGACTAAAGGTGGTTATGCTTAGTGAAGTAAGAAGGTGAAAGGCAGCTATCGGTTAGTTTCATATATTTGTGGAATATAGAGAATTGAAACACATGAATATGAAGGGAAAGAAGAGTATCCAGTAATAGGATAAATTGGCTAGTGGGTAGAGAACTTTGGTGGTGGTTGTGGTGTGGAACTATACTCATATAGTCTTATGATCTTGTAAACCATTATTAAATCACTACTAATTTTTTGTTGTTGTTGAGTGAATGAATACAATTGAGGCAATATATTCCCACCCCATTTCTCAAAGGACATCATGGTAATGACTTCATAGTAGTGAAGTTGAACATGAGTCTACTGTCCCCATGCCATGAAAAGCTAAGTACTGTTACATCATCCTTTGCACGAAGGGGAAAAAAACCCTTTAATTGCCATTTGTACCCACAGTGGAGGTCATAGTTATTACTCAGATGAACTTTGCTGGCCCTCTAAAGAGTGGTCATTTTTACAGGTTGAATGGGGAAGTTTGAAAGACCAGGAGCTAGGGCTGGGGAAATAGTATAATGATTATGCAAATAAAACATGACAAAAAACCACCTTTCATGCCTGAGATAACCAAACGCCCCAGGTCCAGTCCTCAGTACCATCTCAAGCCAGAACTGAGCAGTGTTCTGGTACAAACAAGCAAACAAACAAACAAAACAGGAGCTGGATTTAGGGGCTAATGGAGTGATCCAAGGATTTCTCATCTTTTGAATCTTGACCTCCTCTAACTTCCTTGTAGAACAAAGCCTTAACTGGTCTAACTGTTCTTTATTTCAGAAGGACAAAGTCAGAAGGAATCAGGGTGGTGGTATGAATCCCTGATGCTGTCCTTTACTTTCCCATTTTAGCATACTAACTTCTGGCTGAGTACTGTTAGTAAAATGTAATCTGGTTTACCAATCCCTGGTCATCTCCTAGTCCCCATAGCCTACAGTCCTATCTTTTGGGGTGTGGTTTTAGGAATTTTTTTTTAATATGCTGATATATATTATATTATATTTATTTTATTATATTATATTATTATTGTTTTAAACAATGAGTACACCTTTGTGTCTTTTTCCCTCTCCTCCTCCTCATTTGATAGGACAGAGAGAAATTGAGAGGGGAGGAGTAGAGAGGGAAAGAGACAGAGAGACACCTGCAGTACTTGTTTCACTGCTTGTGAAGTTTCACCCCTGCAGGTGGAGACTGGGGCTTAAACCTGGGTCCTTGAACATTGTAACGTGTGTGCCACGCTGGGTGCACCACTACCTGGCCCTACAAAGAGAGCATCTTGCAGTGCATGTTGTTGTGCAATTTTTTTTTTTTCACTCACTCTGGATATCTAATGAAATGAAAGTGTATAGAGTTAGCCCATTCTTCAATAGTGGTGCAGGGTTTAATTAAGTAGTGCACTGCAATTTAATATCCTCATCAGTATACACACATGCACACATGCACATATTGCTACTACAAAGAATGTTACAATGGTGGTCTGGGAGGTGGCGCAGTGGATAAAACATTGGTCTCTTAAGCATGAGGTCCTGAGTTCAATCCCTGGCAGCACATGTACCAGAGTGATGTCTGGTTCTTTCTCTCTCTCCTATCCTATCTTCATCCCCATCTCAGTCTCCTCTGTTTTCTCTGTCATCATTGTCTTATTCCCCCCTCTTCTTATTGCTAGGGTTATTGCTAGGGCTTGGTGCTCCATTCCTCCTTTCCTTTCTTTTTCTTTTCTTTTTTTGATAGAGACATAGATAAATTGAGAGGGAATTGGCGGGTAGAGTGAGAGAAAGAGAGGCAACTGCAGTCACTGCTCCGCTGTAGTTTTTCCCTTGCAGGTGAAGAGTGGGGATCAGAACCATGGCCCTTCCTCATAGTAACGTGCACTCCACCCAGTGTGCCACCATCTGCCCTCCTAGCCGCTTCTTAAATTTAGGGAAGTTCTTGGCTGGAAATTCTTTAGATGTGAATTCTGTTTTCTTTCTTGTATCTCTGTGACATGAATGCCATTCCTCTCAATTCTATCCCATAGCATTCTGATATTAGCTTCATTTGTATTAGTGTTTTTCTTTTTTAAATTTTATCATCACTTTATTGAGGGTGTAATGGTTTCCAGGACAGTTATTGATAAATGAGCTTTTTTTTTTTCCTCTCTTTTTTTTGGTGGGGCTAGGGGCCTTTGTCTACCTTTTCTTTTTCAAAAATTTTTTTATATTTATTTACTTATTTTTCCCTTTTGTTGCCCTTGTTTATTTTATCGTTGTTGTAGTTATTGTTGTTGTTATTGATGTCGTTGTTGTTGGATAGGACAGAAAGAAATGGAGAGAGGAGGAGAGAAAGATAGACACCTGCAGACCTGCTTCACTGCCTGTGTAATGACTCCCCTGCAGGTGGGGAGCTGGGGACTCAAACTGAAATCCTTATGCTGGTCCTTGCGCTTTGCACCACGTGCGCTTAACCCACTGTGCTACTGCCTGACTCCCCTTTTTTTCTTATTCTTATTCTTGATCTTTGGTATCTATCTTCTTGCTTATTTTCTCCTTTACTATGTGTGTGTATGTTTAGCTGTGACTTCCATTCCTCCTATTATTATGAATTTATCTATAAATTTCCTTTTTTTTTTTCCCTGAATTTTTTTGTGGTATTCCTCTTTAATTCTTCTCAGTCTGGTGAGCATCTCTAGGACCACAGCTTTGAGGTCTTCAATATATATATGTTGAGTTTGGTATTTTCTTCAAGTTGTTGTCTTGGTCCAACGTTCCAATCAAATTATGTTGTCTTCTCATAATGTATTTCTCTGTGAAGGTGCCAAGGCAGTGGATAGTGGGGTCTGAACTGGAACCAGATGGCAGCAACAGAGGCAGGGTCCTAGTTGGAAGCAGGCAAGCTGTACTGGGCATAGTCTGATCTAGGTTATGGTCTGAACCCAGCAGCAGGGGCCTAGCTGGATCCATGTTGACTGAAGCCCAGCAGGCTGGATTGGTATGCATTAAGCCAAGAGTGGGCTGAACCTGGCAGCTACTAGAGATATAGCTGGTCTGCCGTGGGTGACTGGCAGAGGTGCTGCCCACATAGGTGGCAGCAGTAGAAGCAGTAAGACTAAAGCAGATGGTTGCTGTGGTGAGATTGTAGTTGTGTGGTGTAAGATGGGGGAATGGTGGTGGAGATTTTTTAAAAAAATTTTTATTTATAAAATGGAAACAATGACAAGACCATAGGATAAGAGGGGTACAATTCCACACAATTCCCACCACCAGAACTCTGTATCCCATCCATTCCTCTGATAGCTTTCCTATTCTTTAACCCTCTGGGAATATGGACCCAGGGTCATTCCATAATGACCCTGCAGAAGGTGGAAGGTCTGGCTTCCGTAATTGCTTCCCCACTGAACATAGGCATTGGCAGGTCGATCCATACTCCTGGTGGTGGAGATTTTTAACTTGGTTGTGAGAGTTTCACTGTCCTCTGTCTAGATTCTAATTTTTTTTTCTTTTTTTTTCACCAGAGCACTGATCAGCTCTGGTTTATGGTGGTCTGGGGGATGGAACCTGGGACCTTGGAGCCTTAGGAATGAGAGTCTGTTTGCATAACCATTATGCTATCTCCCCCACTTTTTTCCCTTTTTCTTTTTTAAAAATTAAAAAAATGTATTTATTCCCTTTTGTTGCCCTTGTTGTTTTATCGTTGTAGTTATTATTGTTGTTGTTCTCAGTGTCGTCGTTGTTGGATAGGACAGAGGGAAGTGGAGAGAGGAGGGGAAGACAGAGGGGGAGAGAAAGATACACACCTGCAGACCTGCTTCACCGCCTGTGAAGCGACTCCCCTGCAGGTGGGGAGCCAGGGGCTTGAACCGGGATCTTTATGCTGGTCCTTGTGCTTTGTGCCACATGCACTTAACCCACTGTGCTACCACCTGACTCCCCCCCTTTTTTTCTTTGTCCTTTGTTGTTAGTACCTCTAAGCTCCAAACTCATCTATGCTGAATTTTTCCATGCCTGTTGTATTCCCTCCTGCCCAGATTGTCCTTTTGAAATGATTCTAACAATTGGCTGTTGTTTAAATATGTCACTAAAGGGAAGTAAATTTTATTTTCAATTTATATGATTTTAAGAGTTTTTATGTTTAGAAATGAATCTTAAATTTTATTAACAGATTTTAAAAATCTGTTAAAAATGATTATACTACATCTTTTAGTCTATTAGTATGAGTAGTTTTAGTGATATATTTCTTAGTATTTCATAATATTAATGGAGCAGAGCCTACTTCTTCAAAATTTGTGATTTTAAGTGATAATTTTGCTAAGGTTAAATTTTCATTCTTAAGTTGGAAGTTATTTTTGTGCTGTTTCTGCTGAGCTTTTCTGTCAAGATTGTTCTAGCCTCCATATAATTTAGGAACTATGTGTTCTTTCACTTATAAGAAAAGAACTTTTTGTTCGGATCATCTAGACTGGATGTTTTTAGAGACATGTGTCTTCACTGGTCTTTTAAAACTATTCACTGGTTGCTAAGGTGTTCTTTTCCTTTGAGTTTCAGTAATACGTAATTCCCTAAAATAGAAGCCATGCTAGTGATGAAAATATTTTTGGTCTGAAATTGTATAGGACATGTTTTCTTAGAATAGTTGCACTTCCGAAAATAGGACGATGTCCATTTTTCCAGCACTAATCGCATGTGTATGTGTGTTCTTTTCCTTTTAAATTTGTTTTTAATTTTAATTTTTTATTGAGAGGGGTTAATGCTTTACAGTGCCATCATTGACAGATGCATACAATTTCATTATGTAATAGGCCCCCCAGAGTTTTCTTCCTGTCCTCTCTTTCCCTCTCTCCCCGCTTTCTTTGGTGCAGTATACCATGTTCAGTTCATGCTTCATTTTGTGCTCTTCCTTCCTGTCCCTACTTTATTAAGTCCCACTAACAAATGAGATCATTTGATATTCGTCCTTCTCTTTTGTTCTTTTTCTTATTTTGTTTTGTTAGAGATTTATTTCACTCATTCACCCATCTGTGTTACAGAGCCCACTACTAGTATTATCGATTCCACAGTTGGAGAATTTTCTTTCCTTCTTCCACCCCTTCCTCCCTTTTAATCTCCTGCTGGCCAAGTTTTACGTCTTTTTTCTTATAAAAACTGAGTGAAATTGGGGGGGGGGGGTGCAGAGAAGAGAGAGATACCTATAGCACTGCTCCACAGCTTGTAAAGCTCTCCCATGCAGGAGGGGACCAGAAGTTTCATCCTATATCCTCACACATACTAACATGTGCACTCTACTGGGTACACCACCATCCTGACCCTTCTTCTTCTTTTGTTTGTTTGCCAGAGCAGTCATCTGCCCAGGGAAGTCAGGATGGAATCCTAGTTAGCGTCTGCAACTTGGTGGCAGAAAGGCAGTTAAGATATAAAGCAGGACACATTGTTTAGTAAACAGGAACCCAAAGGTAGGAGTAGAGCAGGTGAGAGTAGGGGTTTTTGTATAGGAAGAAGCTAGGAAGCCTATTTTAGGTATGCTCCAAGGGGCCCCTGACTTTCCTAATGTTTGCCTGAGCCTGATAGCTAACGTGCAGGTGGACTAAAAATATTGTCTGGGAAGATGGTGTCAGAGTTGAGAATAGTATTAGAAAGCTGGATTAGGGCAGAGAGTAGCTCCCAAACATGAGGAAAATACATAAGTACCGTTAACTGTTTACTCCATTGATCTGACTTAGCATAGGAGCCTGTGTAACCTCTGAGTCCCTGTCAGTCTGAGATCACAGTCTGTGGTCACAGCTAGGAACATTTTAGGCTGCACTCATTTCAGGACCAGTCTTCCTTGAGTGTCAGAGTATGCTGACCCAGCTTTCCTTTGAATAGTGGGGCAGTCCATATAGTGAGGGTAAGGCCCTTGAGAGGTCCACAAGAGGGCTTATGATCACAGTTCTGATGGAAGCGACCAGTGATGGTGGAGAGAGGGATATATTAGAGGCCTAGGCCCATATTATCTATATGGGAATGCAGGGATTCCCTGACTAGGACCCAGATGATGGGGCTGGCCTAGTACTGATCAACAAAGCCATCCTTAAGTGTGCCAGTCTCTTGCCTTTATCCAGCTTTTGTAGTTTTTTCTTTATCTGACAAGTTTAGATTTTTCTCCCAGCTGTTAAAGCATTGAGTGACATTTATTGTATCCAAATCAGTATTAGGCTTACTGGATCTGGCCTCAAATTAGGGAGGAGTCCAATACGTTTCCTACTGTGCCACCTTCTGGACTAATGGATATATGAGGTCCTTGAACCTAGATTCTGGTGCATGGTAATGTTTGCTCTACCAGGTGAGCCAATACCTGGATATATGTATTATCAGAGTACTGCTCAGCTCTGGCTTATGCTGGGGATTGAACCTGGCACATTTGGTGCCTCCAGCATAAAGATCTTTTTGCATAACCACTATGATTTCAGAATATGCATGTGTATTTAAAACCAATAAACAACTTTATAACCTCAAGAATGAAAACTTAATCTCATGGTACACACATTACAGTGCACAAGGATGTAGGTTCAAGCCCCTGGTCCCCACCTGTAGGGGGAAAGCTTCACAAGTGGAGAAGCAATGTGACAAGTCTCTCTCTCTCCCCCTCCCCCTCCCCTTTCATTTTCTGTCTCTATCCAATAGTAAAAATAAATAAAATTATTAGAAAATTACTCTCTGTCCCTCTACCTTCCCTCTCTCTCTCTCCCCCTCCCTCCCCTTTCATTTTCTGTCTCTATCCAATAATAAAAATAAATAAAATTATTAAAAAATTACTCTCTATCCCTTTATCCTCCCTCTCTCCCTCCCTTCCTTCCTTCCTTCCTTCCTTCCATGCTGTGCTAGGACCTCATATATCTGTTATTCTACTACCCTCAGGTCAATTTTTTTATTCTTTTTTTTAGATAGAGAGAGAGAGAGAAAAAGAGACATGAATGAGGAAGATGGAGAAAAAGGTAGAGACAGCAGATTACTGCTCCAGCATCCATGGAGCTTCCCCTAGTGTCTTATTTTGGTGCTCCCTGGTGGTGCTGGGACTCACCTTAGGATGTGTACATGGTAAGATACATGTCTGACTGGATGAGCTACCTCCCTACTCAAGTATGAACATGGCAGGAAAGAGGTGAATTTGGCACTAAAATAAATTCAGGCAAAATTCGAGACTGTAGAGCTATTGGGGAGGGGCTAGGCTTGAGGTCTGTTTTCACCACTGACAAGCTATATGAACTTGGTATCGTTACTACCATTTAAGTTTCAGATTTTCTCACTCATGAATCATGTATGTAAACCACATAGGGTGGTGGAAAGATTAAGTAATGTATGAGAAATGCTTAACATGGCAGTGCTCAACTTAAAGAATGAACACTCAGGAAACATTATGCTTAATCATTATTGGAGCTCCTATTGTCTTCCTCTTCTGGGCATCTGTTTTAAGAGGCACACCACTTAGAAGAGTGAGCTGCTGAAGCGGTTTTGTGTGAGGATACATTTTTCTCTGTTGTTTTTACCAATGTGCCTGATCTACATCAAAGTGCTCTCAAATTATAGTAAGGAGAGGAGTGTGTGTGTGGGGCGGGAGGAGGAAGTGGGGGGGGGGAGAGAGAGGAGAGGGAGAAAAGGGCATGAGGAGTGATTAATAGAAAATAATACCTAAATTCCTGGTAAATGTAGATTAGAGACTTAAGGGTTTGGAGAAAAGATTTCTTAGAGTATAAACTGCTCAAATGACAAATCAATGAGAACTACTGTACTATCCATTGAGTTGCTACTTAAAAAAAAGTTAACTTATGAGTGGTATGAAAATGTCAATTTAGTATAACATTTGCATAGTAGTTATTCAGGTATCTAATTTCGAATGCTACTGCTTATTTAAAAAAATCCATTCACTGCTAGAATGAAAAGAAAGTGCAAACAATAAAATTTTTTAAAAAAAAATCAAATTAGATTGGGTGTCCACTGAGTTTCAGAGAATAATTTCACTGTGTATATGAGCACTTTTGTCTCGATGTCATCTCCAGTGTTCTTCTGAGTGACAGAGATGGTCAGACAACTGTGGTGTTGTCCAATATTGGCTATTAGACCATCACCCACAGGATCAGCCCTGCTGTACAGATGACTTGCTTTGTCTTCAGGGAAAATGAGTTCATTATGAAGAGAACAGTATGTGTCTTGTGACTTCTGGGAATCTCAAATGTTTGACTTAGAATTAAACACACATGCACGCACATATTGAGAAGCTGGGTTCTGGGAAGCTTCCCTGAGAATAGTTACAAAGCTGCATGAATTCAGAGTTTTGAATTTTTTTTTTTGGTTGTAAGTAACAGAAATAAGCTTTAGCTAGCTTAATCAAAAAGAAAATCTGTTAGATGGACACAGTGCTGTTTCATTCAGCCAAGCAATTGCTGGCCAGTTTAGCCTTGGAAAAGACAGGAACTGAGAATTTAGAAGCAAGAGTTTGTAGTACTTGATGTGTTCTGCTTCAGCAAACTCTAGTCTCAGTTTAAAAGGAGACATCAAGGTGGGTGTTGCCATAGAGTGTTTTAAGTTGGAGATACTTTCTTTTTCCTCCTGTTTTAAAGATGTTGGTCTATGTGTGTATGTATGTTTTTATTTCTTTAGAAAAAGAGAGATGGATTATCAGAGTTGCACACCATTATTTTATGTGATTCCATGGATCAAATCCAGAGCCTTATGTTTGCAAGTTATACATTATTAGATCACTGAGTCATCTCCTCAAACCCTATGTTGGTGAATTTTTTGTTCTGCTCTGTTTGAGAGAGTTACTTATGTTCCTAACAGGGACCTGGTGGTGTTGCACAATAGAGTACACACATTGTCATGTGCTAGGACCCACATACCTTAGGTCTCCACATCCCCATGTGTGTGGGAAGCTTCACTAGCAATGGAGCAATGGTTTTGGTGATTCTCCCTCTTTTCCTCTCTCTTTTTCTCACCCATTATCAAAATGGAAAAAAAATAAAGAAAATGGCTTATGGAAACAGTGGCATCATGCAGGCATGTAGGCATGGAACCCCCAGTGTTCAAATCCTATTGGGGAAAAAAAATTTCTCTTCTATTCCTGGGTACTTGATCAATGAGTTTTCAAGAAGTTTTGTCAGTGTCAGCATTTCTACTTAGTTTAGTAGCAGCAGTCTTTGAATAGTCTCTCTTGTGACATGCTTTACTTATGCTTATTTTTTTCCCTTTGTTGCTTCTCATGTATAGGTTCTATGTTGATTGTCATCTGATTATTACATTTAATAACCTGGACATCAGAAAGGAGTGGGTGGGGTATTTCTTCTTCTTCTAGCGTTTGCCCTTCTTCCGTAGCCAGTCAACAGCGTCAGGTTGAGCCTGATGTAAAGTTTTGAGGCCTCCTTTGAATCTGGAGAGGTGGCAGTCGTCGACTATGTGGGTCATAGTCTGTCTGGAGCTGCAGGGGCAGTTTGGGTCGTCTCTGGCTCCCCAGCGATGGAACATAGCGGCGCACCGGCCATGGCCTGTTCGATAGCGATTGAGGAGAGCCCAATCATGACGTGCTAGGTCAAAGCCGGGTTGACGCTTGCAGGGGTCTGTGATGAGGTGTTTGTTCTTTACCTCAGCTGACTGCCAGCTCTGTTTCCAAGAGACTGGAACAGAGAAGTTCAGTGTAGGCGTAGGGGACCAGATTGGGTGACAAGACATCAAGTGTTGGACAGGGTGGGCGAAGATATCTGCGTATATTGGCAGGTCCGGTCGAGCGTAGACGTGGGAAATGAACTTAAATGATGCTGCATCCCGACGAATATCTGGCGGGGCGATGTTGCTAAGAACTGGCAGCCATGGAACCGGGGTGGAACGGATGGTTCCAGAAATTATCCTCATGGAGGAATATAATTTGGAATCGACCAAGTGGGGTATTGAACTGAGTAGTCAGAACCTCAACTTGGGTTTAGTATCTTGAACATAGTCTCATCAAATCTGTTACTGCTTTTGTCCCAGAAGAACATTTCTTCTCGCTTGTCTTCTCTACCCCACCCCCTTTTTTAGAGGGGACAAAATAGGAAGATGTTATTTCCCCTTAAAAATGAACTAAATTGGGAGTCCGGCGGTAGCGAGCATGTTAAGCGCTGGTGGCGCAAAACGCAAGGACCGGTGTAAGGATCCCGGTTCGAGCTCCTGGCTTCCCACCTGCAGGGGATTCGCTTCACAGGTGGTGAAGCAGGTTTGCAGGTGTCTTTCTCTCTCCCTCTCTGTCTTCCCCTTCTCTCTCCATTTCTCTCTGTCCTATCCAACAACAATGACATGAATAATAACTACAACAATAAGAAAAAACAAGGGCAACAAAAGGGAATAGATAAATAAATAAATGTAAAAAATGAACTAAATAATTCATATGGAAGAATAAAAAAGATATAGATATAACAGTAAAAAGAACATTGTTATGTAAATAGAACTTTTCAGTATCTTAGAAATCCTCTATGTGTCCTCTCCTATCACACAGATCTTACACCTTACTCTGATGGTAACCAATTGTTGACTTTTATATTCATAATCTCCTCACTTAAAAGCAGTAATTAAAATTACTTTCAGGGAACTAAACATACAGTTTTCTTTTTTAAAAAAATTTATTTATAAAATAAAAAATAGCAACAAGACCATAGGATAAGAGGGGTACAATTCCACATAATTCCTACTATCAGAGTTCCATATCCCATCCCCTCAACTGCAAGTTTTCCTATTCTTAACCTCTCTAGGAGCATGGATTCATGATCATTATGGGGTGCAGAAAATGGAAGGTCTGCCTTCTGTGATTGCTTCTCCACTGAACATGAGCATTGGCAAGTCTATCCATACTCCCAGCCTATAAACAGACAGTTTTCTCAAAAAGTGATACACATGGCCCACAGACACATGAAGAAATGTTCTGCTTCTCTTACCATTAGAGAAATGCAAATTAAGGCTACACTGAGATACCACCTTACATCTGAGAGAATGGCTTACATCAACAAACCAGGAAATGACAGGGTTGGAGAGGTTGTGGGAAAAAGGGAACTCTGCTACGCTGCTGGTGAGAATGCAAACTGGTACAGACCCTTTGGAGGACTGTACGGACAATCCTTAAACAAATAAAAATGGAATTACCTTATGATACAGCAATACCATGGACGGGGAAACACAAAGTAGAACTTGGACTGGGTTTGGTATATTGCACCAAAGTAAAGGACTCTGATGTGTGTGTGTGTGTGTGTGTGTGTGTGTGTGGAGGGTGTGGGGTTGGGGTGGGGGTCGGGGGGGCTTTCAGGTCCTGGCTAATGATGGTGGAGAAAGACCTAGGCTGAGAGTGAGAATATTTTGCAGAAAACTGAGAAATTTTACACATGTACCATCAACTCAATTTACTATAAACCATTACTACTCCCATAAAAATAAAAAAACTCAAATTAGTGATTTTTATTTCATTATGAAAATCTCCTCATGTCAACTTAAGTATTCCTAAGTATTCCTCATCAGGTTCCCCTCCACTTCCCCAGTATTTTAAGCTTTTAATGAGGAAAATGAAAAAGCATGCACCAGAGAAATTCGTGAGCCATTTGGGCAAAGTGGCTGACTCAATGTGGAAATTGATGCCTATTTTATTCACTTCTAAGGTCCTGTCTTCACTTCCTTTTTGAGAAGGAAGCAGTGCTTGACTTCCTGAGATTCTCTTACCTCTCAGTGGTGGGGCAACAATAAAGGTTCCTGGTCAAAAAGTTTTGGGTTCTAGTGGACTTGGGGTTCAGAGCTCTCTGGTCATTTTCCCCAACATTTCCCCCTCTGTGAGTATGGACCAAAATTCTTTTTGGGCGTATGGAAGGAAGGAGTTGTAGCATCTGTAGTTGCTTCTCTGCTGGACATGGACATTGGCCAGCTGGTCCATATCCCTAAGGGCTGCTTTTTTTTTTTCTTTCTGATAGAGAGGCTGGCTATTTTTACTTGTACCCTTTAATGACTACAGACCACATTTGGATGCCTTTTTTCAAGATTTTTTTTCTTGTTTGTTTTTTGGTCAACAAATAACTTTTTTGTTTTTCCATCCGTGATTCCCTATCCTCAGCAGGTAAGGAACTCTTTATTTCTTCTAGGATAGGAAAAGTTTGACTTTATATAACCTTAAACTCGTTCTGGTCTAATTGATATATAAACTTTTTTTTTTTTTTTTTCAGAGCACTGTTCAGCTCTGGTTTATGGTGGTGCGGGGGATTGAACCTGAGATTCCGAAGCCTCAGGCATGAAAGTCTCTTTGCATAATCATTATGCTGTCTACCTCCACCCTATTACAGGACTTTCTACAAAAATTTCTCTGCTTTCTGCATCACCTTTTGTGATAGTAGAAGCCTGATTTTCAGCTAGAGTGGGAGAAAGGTCATAAAGCAGAGGAAGAAATCACTAGAAGTAGAAAACATCAGTTTAATATATAAGAATATTACCCATAAAATTGTATCAGAACTTGGAGTATATGATTAATATTTGTTGTATATCCCAGATTCTTAATTTTAACTTGGTATTCTGTTTTCCCTTTATTGGAATATTACTTCCATATGTTCCTGTGTGGAAGTGGAAGCTGGAGGTCGTGAGAGATGGCACAGACTCTGCATGAAGGTTTACAAGTCTGATTTGGGGCTAAGAACTGAGAGTTCCTGATATTAGTACACAGTCCCTTAAAAGGAAGCATGTATTCTATTTCTCAGAAGATGGAATAGATGTACTTTCCCTTATTTCTCCTAATCAAGTATAACAAAAACCCTGAATATTGTCTATAAAACAAACCTAGGAAGACTAAGGTAGAGATAAGAGACAGAGGGGCTGGGTGGTGGTACACCTGGTTGAGTGTACCTGTTACAATGCGTAAGGACCTGGATTCAAGCCCCCTGTCCTCACCTCCAGAGGGAAAGCTTCACAAGTGGTGAAGCAGTGCTGTCTCTCTCCCTTTCTGTCTCCTCCTTCCCTCTTGACTTCTGACTGTCTCTATCCAATAAATTCATAAAGATAATAATAAAAAAAAAAGAGATAAGAAACAGATTAGCTAGTAACCTCAGGACCTGAGAAATGACATGGGACTGAATTCCCTGAGTTTTCTTTTTGCCACTCCATTTCAGACTCAATATTGGTGAAGAAAGCGATCCAGAAAGTACCAGTGGAGTCCAGTTAAAGAAAAGCCCCAAGACAAGCCTGATTTCTTTAGCTATAGATCTGCAGAAGGGACAGTCTGCCTTGTGAAGCAGAAAACTCTTAGATAGCAATCACTAAATTTCAGTAAAGTTGCAGAATTAATTGCATATTGTTTATGAAAAATCAGATCCTTGTTTGCTGTACAGGAAGACAACAAAGAACTATTTCTCAGAGAAAAACATTATTACTGAGAGATACCTATTTAGGGGAAGGGCAGAGTTGAATTTCTGAAATTACCCATGGTGGGAGGTGGGTTTTTTTTTTTTTTTTTTTGGAAAGGGAAATGGTTTTAGGTGAGGGGTTGATGAATAGGGGCCGGAGGTGCTTGTAGATAATTTCTTTGGCAGAGTGGTCACTGTTATACTTGCTGGCAACCGGGGCACAAGCATAAGAAGTGGTTCTCAGTTGAAATTTCCTTGCATTTTTTAGGATCTGAATTTCTTGATGTAATCTCAGATCATGTACTGCTACAAGATCTCAGAAAAAAAAATGAAGTAGCATTGGGATGTTGATTTTTACTTAGAGAAGTGAGGGTTCAAGTGATGCCTTCAGGGAACTGGGGGAAGATGAGGGGATTCAGAGAGGGCTAGAAAGCAATAGCTTTTATAAATAAAGCACATAAACTTATTAATGTTTTCATTTTGATGCATTTTTTTATTATATACCAGTTTTTAAGAATAATTTCTATTGGGGAAGTTCATGGCTTACAGTAAATTTGTTGACATGTGGGTATATTTATCTCCCCATGAGAGGTCTCTGTAGAACACTCTTGTTTCCAGCTTAGGTCCTTTTCCATCATCATGAACCAGGACCCCAAGATTTTCTCCATCATTCCCTTCCCCACCTTCTTTAGAGTCCTTTGCTTTGCTGTAATACACCCTACCCAGTACAAGTTTTGTTTTATGTTTTCCATCTCTGTCCTTGTTTCTTTTTTTAAATTTATTTCTTTATTGGGGAATTAATGTTTTACATTCAACAGTAAATACAATAGTTTGTACATGCATAACATTCCCCAGTTTCCCATTTAACAATACAACCCCCACTATGTCATTTATCATCCTCATGGACCTGTATTCTCCCCACCCATCCACCCCAGAGTCTTTTACTTGGGTGCAATATGCCAATTCCATTTCAGGTTCTACTTGTGTTTTCGTTTCTGATCTTGTTTTTCAACTTCTGCCTGAGAGTGAGATCTGTCCTTGTTTCTTAAGTTCTACATATAAGTGAGATCATTTGGCATTAGTCTGTTCCCCCACCCCTCTTTTCTTTTTTGGTTTATCTCAGTTAACATGATGCTTCCAAGTTCCACTCAAGATGAGGCAAAGGAGATGAATTCATCATTTCTAACAGCTAAGTGGTATTCCATTGTGTAAATATACACCATGATTTTCTTTTCTTTTTAAAGATTTTATTTCTTTACTAGAAGGATAGGAGGAGAGAGAGAGAAAGAACCAGACATCAATCTGGTACATGTGCTGCCGGGTAGCAAACTCAGGACTTCATGCTTGAGAGTCTAATGCCTTAGTCACTGCACCACCTCCCAGACCACTACACCATGATTTTCTTAACTACTCACTTGTTGGACATCTGGGTTACTTCCATGTTTTGACTATTATGAATTGCGCTGCTATGAACAAAGGTATACACAGATCTCTTCTAATACATATTTTTGTTTCCTTTACACAAATTACCGAGAGAGAAATTGCTGGGCCTAGGGTAGGTTCATTTCTAGTGTTCTGAGAAGTCTCTAAACTGTTTTCCACAAGAGTTTGACCAAGTTATATTTCCACCAGTAGTGTAGAAGGGTTCCCTCCCCCCATATCTTCTCCAACACTTGTTTCTGTCCTAATTTTTTTTTTTTACAGGCTTAAAGTGTTTTCTTATTGTCCTTAATTGCATTTTGCAAATAATAATAATCAGTGATTTTGGCCCATCCCCTGTGGAGAGCAGTCTGGAGAACTTTCAGAATGCTACAAGTAGACCTACAGTGATTTTGAGCACTTTCTCATATTCCTGTTGGTTCTCTGGAGCTCTTCATCAGTGAGATTCTGTTCTTGTCCTTGTTCTTTATGCATTTTTGATTTCTTTATTGAGGAATTAATGGTTTATAGTCAACAGTAAAATACACTAGTTTGTACATGCATAACATTTTTTAAAAAATTTCTTTTTTGGGGGTTAATGTTTTGCAGTTGACAGTAACTACAATAGTTTGTACATGCATAACATTTCTCAGTTTTCCACATAACAATTCAGCCCCCACTAGGTCCTCCTCAGCCATCATGTTCCAAGACCTGAGCCTTTCCTCACCCCCAGAGTCTTTTACTTTGGTGCAATACACCAACTCCAGTCCAGGTTCTGCTTAGTGTTTTCCCTTCTGTTCTTGTTTCTCAACTTTTATGAGTGAGATCATCCCATATTCATCCTTCTCTTTCTGACTTGTCCCACTTAACCTGATTCCTTCAAGCTTCATCCAAGATGAGATGAAAAAGGTGAATTTACCATTTTTAACAGCTGAGTAGTATCCCATTGTGTATATATACCACAACTTTCTTAGCCATTCATCTTTTTTTGGACAACCTGGGTTGCTTCCAGGTTTTGGCTATTACAAATTGTGTTGCTATGATCATAGGTATACACAAATCTTTTTGTATGGGTATGTTTGGTTTGTTGGAATATATCCCTGGGAGAGGAATTGCAGGGTCAAAGAGTAGGTGTACTTCTAGCCTTCTGAAAATTCTCCAGACTGCTCTCCTCAGGGGATAGGCCAATTTACATTCCCACCAGCAGTGCAGGAGGGTTCCTTTGTCCCTACAACCTCTCCAGCATTTGTTGCTGTTACCTTTTCTGATGTATGATGTTCTCGCAGGAGTGAAGTGGTATCTCATTATTGTCTTTATTTGCATCTCTCTGACAATCAATGACTTGGAGCATGTTTTCATATGTTTGTTGGCCTTCTGGACTTCTTCTGTTGTGAATATTCTTTTCATATCTTCTCTCCATTTTTGGATGGGGTCATTTGTTTTCTTGTTGCTGAGTTTTTTTTTTTTTTTTTTTTTATAGAGGCAGGAAAAATTGAGTGGGAAGGGGGAGCTAGAGATAAATAGATAGATGGGTAGATAGGTAGGCAGGTAGATAGATAGATAGATAGATAGATAGATAGATAGATAGATAGAGATGGCATTGCTTCACCCTTTGTGAAGCTTTTCTCCCTGCAGATGAGGTCTGGGGACTTGAATCTGGGTCCTTGTGCATTGTGACATGAACTCCACTGCCTGGTCCTGTTTATTAGTCCTTTACTGATGTCTACTATGTAAAGATCTTCTCCCATTTTATAGGGCGTTTTTCTGTTTTGGTGATGGTTGCATTTGCTGTGCAGAAGCCTTTTCAGTTTGATATAGTCCCAATGGTTTATTTTCATTTTTGTTTTCTGCGCTATTGGATTTTGAAGACATTCTTTGAACAACAGATTGTGAAGTGTGCTGCCAATGTTTTCTTCTATGTATTCGATAGTTCCTGGTCTAATTGCCTATATCTTTGATCCACTTGGAATCGACTTTTGTGCATGATGATATGTCATGGTCCAATTCAATTTGTTTGTAAGTTTCAACCCAAGTTTTCCAAGCACCACTTGTTGAAGAGACTCCTTTCTTCATTTAATATTCTGGGCTCCCTTGCCATAGATTAGTTATCCATAGATATGGGGGCTTATTTCTGGGCTTTCAATTCTATTTCTCTGTTTTGGTTCTTGCACCAGGTAGTTTTGATTTCAGTAGTCCTGTAGTATAATTTGAGGTTAAGAAGTGTGATGAGAGGCATTAATAGAGAGGAAATCATTAAGGCAAATATATTATAAATGAGGAAGAATAAAGAAATGCAACTCACCTAGACAATTATATTGTAAATAGGTAGGGATAAAGCGTTATAAAGAAACTAGAGTTTCTGTTCTTCACTTGAAGAGATAAAATGTCAACATCAAATAGTCTGATAATTTATGTATATATAAAGTAATGAATGCGTTGAAGAAACACTGAAAGAGCTTGAAAAAGAGAAAAACTCAGAAACACAACAGATGAATCAAACTGGAGTTCTAAAAAAATGTTCCAGTGACCTTCCAGAAGGCAGGAAAACAATAGCAAAAATACAGAAAAATCATACACAATGTAGAAATGTATAATGGCAGGTCTAAGGCATAACATATCAGTTATATGGAATATAAATATAAATGGTTTAAACATACTTATTAAAGACAGATTGGTATAGTTGATTTTAAGGAGTGACCTAACTATATGTCATCCAAGAAACACACTTCAAAAATTTAAATTATATATGGGAATTAAAAGTAAAAGGATAGCCATCTCAACATGCTTCACCTCAGACTGTATCCAGAGTCTTCACGTGTGGAATGACAACCCTTCAGCTTCATTACTCGGGTGAGACCTTTCCTTTAATAGTACACTCTAATTTCATCTCAGGTAGTTCACTTTCTAACAAAGTCCCATAACCTAGATATACACCAATTTCTGTGAGAGAGAGCTTATGTGCACACGTATCCATAAACTACTGCAAAATATATACCTGAAAGCAGGATTACACTAGAGTTTGCAGTGAGTACCTCCCTAACACTTCCTCTCCACTATTCCAAGCTTGGGATCCATGATTGCTCAACAAATTGTTTGGCTTCGTATGTTAACTCTCTTTTCAATCACCAGGTTCCAGATGCCACCAGGATGCTGGCTAGGCTTCCCTGGATTGAAGACTCCACCAACGTGTCCTGGAGCTCAGCTTCCCCAGAGACACACCCTACTAGGGAAAGAGAGAGGCAGACTGGGGGTATGGACCGACCAGTCAACGCCCATATTCAGCGGGGAAGCAATTACAGAAGCCAGACCTTCTACCTTCTGCAACCCTCAATGACCCTGGGTCCATGCTCCCAGAGGGATAGAGAATGGGAAAGCTATCAGGGGAGGGGAGGGGATACGGAGATTGGGTGGTGGGAATTGTGTGGAGTTGTACCCCTCCTACCTTATGCTTTTGTTCACTAATCCTTTCTTAAATAAAAAATTAAAAAAAAAAGTAAAAGGATATATATAGATGTATATATATATATATTTCATGTATATTTATTTTTATTTATTTATTTATATCTTTCTTTTTTTTCTTTTTCTTTTTTTTTTCTTTTTTATTTAAGAAAGGATTAATTAACAAAACCATAGGGTAGGAGGGGTACAATTCCACACAATTCCCACCACCCAATCTCCATTTCCCACCCCCTCCCCTGATAGCTTTCCCATTCTCTATCCCTCTGGGAGCATGGACCCAGGGTCATTGTGGGTTGCAGAAGGTAGAAGGTCTGGCTTCTGTAATTGCTTCCCCGCTGAACATGGGCATTGACTGACTGGTCGGTCCATACTTCCAGTCTGCCTCTCTCTTTCCCTAGTAGGGTGTGTCTCTGGGGAAGCGGAGCTCCAGGACACATTGGTGGGGTCTTCAGTCTAGGGAAGCCTGGCCGGCATCCTGATGACATCTGGAACCTGGTGAATGAAAAGAGAGTTAACATACGAAGCCAAACAAATTGTTGAGCAATCATGGACCCAAAGCTTGTAATAGTGGAGAGGAAATGTTAGGGGGGTACTCACTGCAAACTCTAGTGCACTTCTGCTTTCAGGCATATATTTTGCAGTAGTTTACGGATACGTGTGAACATATGCTCCCTCTCACAGAAAGTGGTGTATATCTAGGTTTTGGGACTTTGTTAGAATGTGAACCACCTGAGATGGAATTAGAGTATACTATGAAAGGAAAGGTCTCACACAAGTAATGAAGCTGAAGGGTTGTTATTCCACACGTGAAGTCTCTGGACACAGTCTGAAGTGAAGCATTTTGAGGTGGCAATCGTTGTGTTGGTTAGGTTGTGATCAGCAGATGCAATATTATTTGATATGGATTGGGAGAGGCATACGGGAAAGTGGGCCCTATCCAAGGGTTCCAGGACTGGGGGAAGTAGGGGCTCTATAGTGGAGATGTGAGGTTCCTGCTGTCTTAGGGTTCAAAAAGAGAATGGATAGTTAATGTTATCATCACATTATTTGGTAATTGGGTTAACTTTGAAAAGTCCTTTTGTTAGGGTTTTCTGTACAGTACCCAGTATCTTGTATATTGGTTGCTTCTGATCTACTTAGTCTAGGCTTTTGAGAGAGTCTGCATATCAATTACACAGCCTATATATTGAAAAGATTCAGTTTGTGTTTTGAAAAACTTCGAGACATACAATTAATTTTCCCCCTCTTATATTAATTAACTAGTTATTTATATGACTACATTTTACTAGGAGTGTACATAAACACCATTCCCACCACCAAAAGACTGTGACCCATCCCTCCCACCTGCTCCCACCCTCCACTGTCCCAGGAAGTTGCATGTCTACTCCTCACCACAGGGTTTTTACTTTGGTGCCCTACTTACAATTTGGTCAGGTCCTGCTTTTAGTTTCCCTTTCAGATCTTCTTCCTCAACTTCTGTTGATGAGTAGGATCATCCCATACTCATCTTTATCTTTATGACTTAGCTCACTTAACATAATTCTTTCTAGCTCTGTCCACTATGGGTCAGAGAAGGTGGGTTCATTGTTCTTGATAGCTGCATAGTATTCCATTGTGTATATATACCACAGCTTTCTCAGCCACTCGTCTGTTGTTGGGCACCTGGGTTGCTTCCAGGTTTTAGCTATTATGAATTGTGCTGCTATGAACATAGGAGTACACACCTCTTTTTGGTTGGGTGTTATGGAGTCCTTGGGGTATAACCCCGGGAGAGGAATTACTGGGTTATATGGAAGGTCCATGTCTAGCCTTCTGAGAGTTTTCCAGACTGCTCTCCACAGAGGCTGTACCAATTTACATTCCCACCAGCAATGTAAAAGGGTTCTTCTGTCCCCACAACCTCTCCAGCATTTGTTGCTGCTGTCCTTTTTGATGTATGCCATTCTTACAGGAGTGAGGTGGTATCTTAGTGTTGTCTTAATTTGCATTTTTCTGACAATCAGTGACCTAGAGCAGTTTTTCATATGTTTGTTAGCCTTTTGGATCTCCTCTGTAGTGAATGTTTTGTTCATATCCTCTGCCCATTTTTGGATGGGGTCATTTGCTTTTTTGGTGCTAAGTTTGCTGAGCTCTTTATATATTTTGGTGATTAGTTTCTTGTCTGATGTATGGCATGTGAAGATCTTCTCCCATTCTGTGAGGGGTCTCTCTGTTTGTTTAATAGTTTCTTTGGATGTGCAGAAGCTTTTCAATTTGATGTAGTCCCATTGGTTTGTTTCTGCTTTAGTCTTCCTTGCAATTGGGTTTGATTCATCAAAGATGTCCTTGAGGTGTAGGTGGGAAAGTGTTTTACCAATGCTTTCCTCTAAGTATTTGATTGTTTCTGGTCTGACATCTAGGTCTTTGATCCATTTGGAGTTGATTTTTGTTTCTAGTGAGATAAAGTGGTTCAATTTCATTCTTCTGCATGTTACAACCCAGTTTTCCCAGCACCATTTATTAAAGAGAGCCTCCTTTTTCCATTTAATCCTTTGGGCCCCCGTATCAAAGATTAGATGTCCATAGGTGTTGGGATTTATTTCTGGGCTTTCAATTCTGTTCCACTGGTCTGTGTGCCTATTTTTGTTCCAGTACCATGCTGTTTTGATGATGATAGCTTTATAATATAGTTTAAGGTCTGGGAGTGTGATGCCTCCATTTCTGTTTCTTTTCCTTAAGATGGTCTTGGCAATTCTAGGTGTAATGTTCCAGATTGTAGTGTTTGTTCTATTTTCTTAAAGAAGCTTGGTGGAACTTTGATGGGTATTGCATTAAATTTGTATATGGCTCTGGGGAGAATATTCATTTTGATGATATTTATTCTTCCAACCCATGAGCATGGGATATCTTTCCATTTCTTGGTATCAGTTTCTATTTCCTTGAGTAGTGACTCATAGTTTTCAGTATATAAGTCTTTCACTTCTTTGGCCAACTTTATTCCTAGGTATTTGATTGATTTTGCTGAAACAGTAAATGGGAGTGATTTCTGGATGTCTTCTTCTTCAGATTTAGTGTTTGCATAAAGAAATGCCTCTGATTTTTGTACATTGATTTTGTAGCCTGATACCTTGTTATATTGCCTAATAACTTCCAGTAGTTTTCTGCTGGATTCTTTAGGTTTTTCTCTGTATACTATCATATCATCTGCAAATAGTGAGAGCTAGACTTCTTCCTTTCCTATCTGTATCCCTTTGATTTCTTTCTCTTGCCTGATTGCTATGGCAAGAACTTCCAATACCATGTTGAAGAGTAACGGTGACAGTGGACAGCCCTGTCTAGTCCCCGATCTAAGGGGGACTGCTTTCAGCTTCTGTCCATTGAGTATGATGTTGGTTGTAGGTTTGCTATATATAGACTCCACTATCTTGAGGAATTTCCCATCTATTCCCATTTTTTGTAGAGTTTTGAGCATGAATGGGTGTTGGATTCCGTCAAAGGTTTTCTCTGCATCTATTGAAATAATCGTGGTTTTTGGCTTTGCTTTTATTGATGTGGTGAATGACATTGATTGACTTACGGATGTTGAACCAGCCTTGCATTCCTGGGATGAATCCCACTTGGTTGTGAAGAACAATCTTTTTGATATGTTGCTGTATCCAGTTGGCCAAGATCTTGTTTAATATTTTGGCATCTATGTTCATCAGAGATATTGGTCTGTAGTTTTCCTTTTTTGTTCTGTCCCTATCAGCTTTTGGTATCAGGGTGATGTTGGCTTCATAGAAGGTGGAAGGCAGTATTCCTGTTTCTTCAATCTTATGGAAAAGCTTAAGAAGTATGGGTAGTAACTGTTTCCTGAAGTTTTGTAGAATTCATTTGTGAAGCCATCTGGTCCAGGACTTTTGTTGTTGGGGAGGTTCTTAATAACGGTTTCAATTTCTTTGTCTGTGATTGGTGCATTTAGATTTTGTAGTTCTTCTTGGTTCAGTTTTGGAAGGGCATATGCTTCTAGAAATTGTTCGATTTCTTCCAGATTCTCTAGCTTAGTGGCGTATAGTTCTTTATAGAAGTTTCACAGTATTTTCTGGATTTCTGTGGTGTCAGCTGTGATATCTCCTCCATCGTTTACAATTCTATTAATTTGAGTCTTCTCTCTTTTTTGTTTGGTGAGTCTGGCTAGGGGTTTGTCAATTTTGTTTAATCTTTCAAAGAACCAACATTTGGCTTCATTGATCTTTTGTATGGTTCTTTTATTTTCGATGTTTTTTTATTTCTCCTCTAACTTTAGTGATTTCTTTTCCTCTGGATGCTTTAGGGTTCCTTTGTTCCTCTTCCTCTAAGTCCTTGAGGTGTGCAGTAAGGTCGTTCATTTGAGCTTTTTCTTGTTGTTTGATATGTGATTGTATGGCTATGAGTTTCCCTCTCAGTACTGCTTTAGCTGTGTCCCAAATATTTTGATAGGTTGTGTCTTCATTTTCATTTGTTTCCAGGAACATTTGAATTTCCTGCTTGAGTGAATCTCTGACCCAGTGGTTCTTAAGGAGTATGTTGTTTAGTTTCCAAATTCTGTGACTTTTAATAATTTTCTGTTTGTTGTTAAATGTTAGTTTTATTCCACTGTGGTCGGAGGAGATACTTGGGATGATTTCAATGTTCTTGAATGTATTGATGTTGTCTTTGTGGCCTAACATGTGGTCTATCCTTGAGTATGTGTTATGTGGATTTGAAAAGAAGGTGTATTCCAGTTTTTTAGGGTGAAGGACTCTGAAAATGTCCAAGAGGTCTAGTCTTTCAATCTCTTCATTCAATTCTCTTGTATCTTTGTTGGTTCTCTGCTTTGTTGACCTGTTTAACTGTGAGAGTGGGGTATTGAAGTCTCCCACTATTATTGTATTACTATTGATGTATTTTTGAAGTTCTTTCAGTAAGTGCTTGACGTATTTATATGGTCCCTCATTGGGTGCATAGATGTTAATGATTGTTAAGTCTTCTTGGCTGATTGATCCTCTAATCATTATGTAGTGTCCTTGCCTATCTTTTATTACTGTATTTAATTTGAAATCTATCGTGTCTGAGATGAGAATGGCTGTTCCTGCCCTTTTATTTGGTCCGTTAGCCTGTATGATAGTTTTCCATCCTTTCACTTTAAGTCTGTGTTTATCTTGTTGTGACAGACGGGATTCTTGCAAGCAGCATATGGTTGGATTATGTTTTCTGACCCATCCCCCAACTCTGTGCCTTTTGATGGGTGAGTTTAAGTCATTGACATTTATTGATATTATGGATTTAATGTATTGTAGTGCCATTGTTCAAAAAAAATTTTTTTTGTTTGCTCTGATATATTTCCAGTATTATAGTGATGTTCTTGTTTATAAGAGGTCTTTTAGAACCTCTTTCAGGGCAGGTTTGGTGATGGTTGCCTCCTTTAACTGTTGTTTGTCTAAGAAGGTTTTGATCCCTCCATCTAGTTTGAATGAAAGTCTAGCAGGATATATTATCCTTGGTTGAAACCCTTTTTCATTCAGGGCTTGATAGATATCTTGCCATTCTCTTCTAGCTTTTAAAGTTTGAGTGGAGAAATCTGCAGATAATCTTATGGGTTTTCCCTTGTATGTGACTTTTTGTTTCTCTCTTGCAGCCTTTAGGATCCTTTCTTTTTCCTTACTACTTCTCATTGTGACTATGATGTGTCTTGGTGTCCTCAGGTCTGGGTTGATTCTGTTTGGTACTCTCTGGGCCTCTTGAATCTTGATGTCCTTTCTGTTATTCAGGTCTGGGAAGTTTTCTTCTATTATTTCCTCTAGAATGTTTGCTTCCCCTTCCTCTCTTTCTTCCTCTGGCAGGCCAATTATGCGAATGTTACTTCTTTTGAGATCATCCCATATGTCTCTGCTGTTGTTTTCAGTGTCTCTCAACCTCTTTTTAAGCTCTTTCACCTCTTAGTTTTCTCTAACTCATCCTCTGTCTGACTAATTCTGTTTTCTGCTTCTGTTAGTCTGCTTTCCCTTGCTCAGCTTCTTTCTTCATTACAGCTATTTCAGCTTTCAGTTCTCTAATTGCCTCAAGATAATCTGTATTTTCCTTGGGGGTCTCAACTGTTGTTTCCCTAATACTGCCATTCCTTTCCTCCAATGTTGTTTTCATTTCTGTGATTAATAAGTTTATTATTGCTTGCATACTTTTCTTTTTTTTTTAAATTTATTTTATTTATTTATTCCCTTTTGTTGCCCTTGTTGTTTATCATTGTGGTTCTTCTTGTTGTTGTCATTGCTGTTTTTGTTGTTGGATAGGACAGAGAGAAATGGAGAGAGGTGGGGAAGACAGAGATGGGGAGAGAAAGATAGATACCTGCAGACCTGCTTCACCGCTTGTGAAGTGATTCCCTGCAGTTGGGAAGCCGGGGGCTTGAACCAGGATCCTTATGCAGGTCCTTGCACTTTGTGCCACGTGTGCTTAACCCACTGCGCTACCGCCCGACTCCCTTGCATACTTTTCTTATCTATGGTTACTTCTGGCTGATTTGTAGTTTCTTCTGGGCTATTGTCTTCATTCATTGGAGTAGCAGTTTTATTTGTTTTTGATCTACCCATTTTTTTGATTTATGTGTTTATTTTCTTTATGCTCTGTTGTTCGTCAGTTGTTGTGTCTTGAGCACAAGCAACACTGTACTAAATACCTTTATGACAATTGCACTCACCAACCTCAGGAATTGCAGTAGCAACTGAAGCAAGTATTGAAGCAGTTTAATCACTACCAGTTAGACAAACAATTTCTCCAGTCTGTGAAAAAATAGTTAACTAAATCCCAGTGAAGAAGAAACAGAAAAGAAAGAAGGGATAGCAAGAATAGACAGTTATGCAAATCTACTATTCGCCGTATATTCTAGGGGTAACAAGAGGGGAAAGGGAACTAGAGCAGAGATACACACATAGAGAGTCCACTCTGAGTCAGATTTCTTCCCCAAAATAATTCACAAATTCAGAAAGGCAAAGAAGAAGGAAGGAAGAAGTGTATGACAAGATAAAAAAAAAAAAAAAGAAAAAGAAAAAAGAGACAAGTGAGAGAAAAGGGAAAAGAGAAGAAAAAGAGCTGTAATTAATGAGCAGTGAAAAGAAAAAAAATCCTCAGGACTAGACAAGGATAGCTGAAATAGACAGTTATGCAAATCTACTATCCACTGTATGTTCTAGGGGTGGCTAAAGGAGGAAGGGAAGTTGAGCATAGACACTCGCAGTGAGAGTCCACACTGAGTCAGAATTCTTCCCCCAAATAATTCCCAAATGTGTATCAGTGAATTCAAAAAAGCACACTGTTTGGTGGTGTGGGGGCTGGGGCCTGTGGCTTTGGAAGCTGTAGGATTAAGGAAGAAAGGATGACAAGAATGAGAAAAAGAAGAAAAAAAAAAGAAAGAGAAAAAAGAAAAGATAAGAAAAAGAACAGTCATAAAAGAGCAGTGAAAGGAAAGATTTTAATTTATTTATTTATTTTTAATAATTTAATTAGCTATGCGGGGTGAGGTGGGGGGTTGGCTACTTAGAAAGAAAAAAAAAAGGCCAGAGGTTTCAGAAGGGTATAGACTTAGAATGAATGATACTCCCTGGTGGGACAGGAATTTGTAAAGACAGAAGCTCAGCAGGGGAGCCTGCTAGGAGCTGGTCCCCAGGGACTAGTTATGGGGGGGTGGTGAGGGGGAGGAGGTGTGCTTTATAATTAAACGGAAAAAAAAAAGTTCCCCCTTTTTTTCTACTCTATTTCTTAACCCAAATTAAGTTATAGTCACCTCCTTGGTGTCACCACTAGGACCCCTTATTGACTGGCCTACTAAAGGCAGAAAATCCTACCGTTTCCAGAAGATGTGTCAGAGCTCAGGCCACTAGCAGCTTCTCAGTCCGCCATCTTCTGGGAACCTCTCATGTATCTTTAAGAAAGAAGAAGTTACTGTATTAATAGCAGGTAAAGTAGACTTAATGCAAAGACAATTGCAAAAGACAGGGGGATTTTATATAATAACTGATACTATATGATATAATCATAGCTGTATTTGATCCACCAATAAAGCATAGTAATCTCAGTTGTGTGTTCACTATCTAACAGAATTACAAATATGTGAAGCAAAGACTGATAGAACTGAAAGGTGAAAAAAGCAAATGTATAATTTTGTCTGATGACTTTCGTACCCCTCTCTCAAAAATCAGTAAATAGAGCAGCTAAAGGAAATCGTCAAGGATATAGAAGAACTCAACAGTATTTATTTACTGATACCAAAAGGATCTAATTGGAATATTAAACTATTTTATCTAACAATAGATTATATATTGTTTTAAAATAAAAAATTAAAATTAAAATATTAATTTTATTTCTTTTTGAGGTAACTTCCATTTACAAGACTAGTTTTACACCTCTTCAAAATATGTTATAGGGGCGGGGCAGTGGTGTACAGGGTTAAGTGCACAAAGTACAAAATATGTTATCACACCATAACCATCACCAAAGTAACAATATCCCTCCACCCAAGTTCACTGGACCTCCCCCCACACACACCAAAATCCACTGGATCCCTTCCTCCATCTTTGCGACTCACCTCCCTGACCAGTCCTATATGGTGACCTCAGTTCTGCAGACCAAGTCTAAAGGCCAGTCTTCAAACTGCTTGTTCTCTTAATAGTTTATCATTTATGAATGAGATAATCCAATGTTTTCCCTTTATATAAGTCCATTTAATTTTATCTATTTTAAAAGAATGATTACTCTTTTCTTTCTTTTTAAATATTTCACTTATTTATTAGAGAGAGAAAAATTGAGAGGGAAGGGGAAGAAGGAGTGAAAGAGAGATACCTGCAGCAAAGCTTCACTGCTCGCAGAGCTTTTCCCCTACAGGTTGAAAGCTGAAACTAGCTTTATGACCCAGGATATGATCTTGGTTTGTGTTCCATGGATTACTAAGAATACATAGTCTGATAAAGAGCAAATATTAAAGACTGCAAAAAAAAAAAGCAACATGTCACAGATAAAAGAACTCTCATAATCATTTTCCCAACAGTCTCTCCAGCTAGGTTATCACTTAGGTTTTGAAGAAGTGAAGAATTTCCCAAATAGTCCAAGGAATTCAGTAAACTACCCCTACAGTAAATACTAAATGGCCTCAGTGGCCCAGGAGGTGGCGCAGTAGATAAAGAGTTGGGGATTTGAAACGTGTTTGGTAATGTGTATGCTCTACCATGTGTGTGACCACCTGATTATTTATTTGTTTGTTTACTTATAGAGGCAGAGAAAGAGCGAGGCACCACAGCTATGAAGTTTCCTTCAGTGTGCTGGGGGCTAGACTTGAACCTATGTCGTATGTTTGACAATGCAGCACACTATCCAAACGAGCTATTTCTCTGGTCCCATTTATTTTTTATTTTTAGATTTATTTATTTCATGAGTGATAGGTAGATTGAAAGAGAAGGAGAGGGATGGATGGAGGAATGAGAGAGAAAGAGAGAGAGAGGCCAAGAGACTAGTGTCTGTCAGCACCTGTTGTCAAATTTAGGACTTTATGCTTATAAGCCCAACTTTTTATCCACTGCACCATGGTAGGAGTGGTTTACTGAATTCCTTGGACTGTTGTTTGGGAAATTCTGTAACACTTTGCTTTTCTTTTTCAGCCTTTAATATTTGCTCCTTATCAGACTATATGTATTCTTAATAACCCATAGAACATATACTAATATCATAAAACAAATCTCTACACACAAAAAAATCCTAAAAAGGATTAAAATCATATAAAGTATCTTTTCTGACCACACAGGCTCAAACTAGAAATGGACATTGGAAACACAGTAGAGAAATCTCCAAATATTGGGGCTCTGTACAACATACTTCTAAATCATGGACCAAAGAAATATTAAGAGAAATGAAAATCATACTGGGCTGAATGTTCTTTTTTTTTTTTTTTTTTTTTGCATGTCTATAAAAGTTTGTAGGACAGAGATAAAGCAATGGAAAGGAAATTATAGCAATACATTTTTATATGAAAAGGAAGTATAAGGATTGTTTGTATAAATACTTTTCACTTAGTGATTATCAAAATAGTGATGGTAGAGCAATAGCAGAACTTTTCAGGTCCTGGGAGATCCTATGCAGTATGGCCAATGTTTTCAAGAGGAATATTCTTTGATTAAAGACCTATCATCAGGAGAAGCTATTTTCCTCAGATATACTGAATCTGCTCCTATCCTTCCTGATTATTTTGCACTGTGCATAATCTAAGTTTTTGTTAAGACTAAACTGGGAGTCATGTTAGAATTATAGAGTAAGTTTCTTTTTTTAAAATTACAAATTATTTCTGTATGTATGTATGTATTTCTTTCTTCACCACTTCTATCATCTAAGATCTGTGTCTCTACCTCAACCCCTGTAGGTAACCACTATGGTTCTCTCACAGTCGTAGATACAGGTTGATTTTTTTTTTCACATTTGTATGTTCATTTTTTAAATTTATTATTTATTTATTTTCCCTCCAGGGTTATTGCTGAGGCTTGGTGCCTGCACTATGAGTCCACTGCTCCTGGAGCCTATTTTTTCCCTTTTGTTGCCCTTGTTGTTTAGCGTTGTTGTTGTTATTATTGTTGTTACTGCTGTCGTTAATTGTTGGATAGGACAGAGAGAGTTGGAGAGAGGAGGGAAAGACAGAGATGGGGAGAGAAAGATAGACACCTGTAGACCTGCTTCACTGCCTGTGAAGCCCCCCCCCCCCCCTCTCGCGAGCCAGAGGCTGGAACCCGGATTCTTATGCTGTCCTTGCACTTTACGCCATGTGCGCTTAACCCGTTGCACTACCGCCGGGCCCCCTGTTCAATTTATTAATTTATTTTAATTTGTTTATTTCCTTTTTGTTGTCCTTGTTTTTTTTATTGTTGTTGTTATTGGTGTCGTCATTGTTGGGTAGGACAGAGAGAAATGGAGAGAGGAGGGGAAGACAGAGAGTAAGAGAAAAACACCTGCAAACCTGCTTCACCACCTGCAGGTGGGGAGCCCGAGGCTCCCGGATCCTCAAGCCAGTCCTTGCGCTTTGCACCACATGTGTTCAATCCCCACCTACCCCCTCTGTTCAGTTTTTTATATTATGCATATGAGTGAAAACATTCTGTAGTTGTCCTTCACCTCCTTACTTGCTTCACTCAGCATCATCATCTCTAGTTCCATCCACTTTATCCAAAGGACACAATCTCATCTTTTTTTTTTTTTTTATTGCTGAGTAGTACTCTGTTGAGCATATGTCCCATAACTTTTTTTTTATTGAGGAGGTTAATGCTTTACAGTGCAGTCATTGGCATATGCATACAATTTCTATATATTTTCTTCTTACTCTTTCTCTCTCTTCCTCCCCAAAGTCCTTTGCTTTGGTGCAGTACATTATGTTCAGTCCATGTTTCATTTTGTGCTCTTTCTCCTTGTCCCTATTTTAATAAGTCCCACTAATGAGTGAGATCATTTGGTATTTGTCCTCCTTTTGGCTTATCTCACTCAATATGATATCCTTGAGGTTCATCCAAGAGATTGCAGAGGAGACAACCTCACCATTTTTAACAGCTGAGTAGTATTCCATCATGTATAGATACCACACTTTTTAAAAATTACTCACCTGATGCTGGACATCTGGGTTGCTTCCAGGTTCTTGTGATTGCAAACTGTGCTGCTATGAACATAGGGATACACAAATCTTGTCTGATAGATGTTTCTGTCTCCTTTGGGTAAATCCCCAGGAGAGGAATTGCTGGGTCATAGGGCTGGTCCATTTCTAGTGTTTCAATAAGTCTCCAAATTGCTTTCCACAGTTGTTGGATCATTTTGAACTCCTACCAGCAGTGAAAAAGTGTCCCTTTTTTTCTCCACATCCTCTCCAATATTTGTCATTTCTGATATATGACATTCTCATAGTTATAAAGTGATATCTCATTGTTGTCTTTATTTTCATTTCTCTGATGATCAATGACTTGGAGCACCTTCACATATATCTGTTGACCTGCTGCATCTCTCTCTTTTTAAATTTTATTAGTGATTTAATATTGATTTAAAAAATTACATGTCAACAGGGGTTTAAATCTACTCCATTCCCACCACCAGGGTTCTGAATCTTCAGTTGCCCCACTGCAAGCCACCACTTGGGCCAGCCATAGTCTCTACAACTATCTGTCTACATTTATACATAATTGCCCCATTTTTCTTCCTGATCCAATCCTCTCTTCCCCTTTAAGCGACTCATGACAACATTACTACCTCCACATGTCCCTCTCCTTTTCCTTCTCTCTCTGGTTGCTGGTGAAGCTGGAGTTCAGAGCCCTTTTATCTTCTTCCTATGACTTCTTTTTAAAAATTTTTTATTATGTATTTATAAAAAGGAAACACTGACAAAACTATAGGATAAGAGGGGTACAACTCCACACAGTTCCCACCATCAGGACTCTGTATCCCCTCCCCTCCCTTGATAGCTTTCCTATTCTTTAACCCTCTGGGAGCATGGACCCAGGGTCATTGAGGGTTGCAGAAGGTGGAAGCTCTGGCTTCTGTAATTGCTTCCCCGCTGAACATGGGTGTTGACAGGTTGATTCATACTCCTATTCTGCCTCTCTCTTTCCCTAGTGGGGTAGGGTTCTGTGGAATCGGAGCTCCAGGACACATTGGTGGGGTCGTCTGTCCTTGGAAGTCTGGTTGGCTATCATCATGCTAACATCTGGAACCTGGTGGCTGAAAAGAGAGTTAACCCTCCTATCATTTCTTTCCCACTGGAAGTGTGGATCAAGGTTGTTTTGGGGGTGCAGAAGGTAGGAGTTCTGGCTTCTGTAACTGCTTCTCTGCTGGATGTGGGCATTGCAAGGTCAGTCCATACCCCCAGCCTATTTCTATCCTTTCCCAGTGGGCCAGAGCTCTGGAGATGTGAGGTTCCAGGACAACACGGGTGAGGTTATCTGCCCAGGGAAATCGGGATGGAACCATGGTAGCATCTGCAACTTGGTGTTTGGAAGGACATAGATTGAGACAAAATGCTTAATCATTAGGAACCAGAAAGTAGGAACTGAGTATATGAGATTAGGGACTTTAGGATAGAAGAAAGCTAGGATGTCCATTTTAGGCATTCTCCTGGGGGCACACGATTATGATAATTTTGCTTGAGTTTGATAGGTAGCCTGAAGTTGAGTAATAATATCCCTCTGGATCTCTTCCTTGGTAAAATGTTTCTCCATGTCCTGGCTCCATTTTCTAATGGGGTTGCTTGTGTTTTGGTGCTTAGTTTACTGAGCTCTTTATTATTATTATTATTATATTACTATTATTATTATTTTGGTTATTACTCCTTTGTCTGATGTGTGTTGTGTAAACATCTTCTCCCATGCCATTGAGTGTCTCTCTATTTAGGTGATGGTACCCTTTGCTTTGCAGAAACTTTTCAGTTTGATGTAGTCCCATTGGTTTATTTTCACTTTCATTTTCTTTGCTATTGGGTTTGAGCTTTTGAAGAATTGTTTGAAGCATAGGTCATGAAGTGTCCTGCCAATATTTTCTTCTATGTATTTGATAGTTTCAGGCCTGATGTGCATGTCCTTTATCTACTTGGAGTTGACTTTTCTGCATAGTGATAAGTGATGGTTCAGTTTCATCTGCTTGCATGTTTCAATTCAGTCTTCTCAGCACCATTTGTTGAAGAGACTCTCCTTTCACCATTTAATAGTTTGGGGCCCCTTGTCAAAAATTAGCTAGTGGGGCCAGGCGATGACACACTGGTTAAGTACACACATTATAGTGTGCAAGGACCTAGGTTCAAGCCCCTTCCCCCCACCTGCAGAGGGAAGGCTTCATGAGTGGTGAAGCAGGGCTGCAGGTGTTTCTCTGTCTCTTTTCCTTTCTATCACCCCTTTCTCTCTTGATTTCTGGCTGTCTCTATCAAATAAATAAAGATAATAAAGAAAATAAATCTAAAAAAAATTTTGAAAGTAGCTGGCTTTAGATGTGGGGTGCTTATTTCTGATCTTCAATTTTATCCCACTGTGTGTCTATTTTGGTTCCAGTATCAGGCCATTTTGATTACAGTAGCTCTGCAGTATAGCTTGAGGTCAGGCAGTAAGTATAATGCCTCTAGTCTTGTTCTTTTTTTCTTAAGATTGCTTTTGCAGTCCTGGGGATTTTTTGGTTACAAATAAATTTTTGAGGTTTTTATCCTGTTCCTTTAAAGAAGTTCATTGGGGGGCCAGGCAGTGGTGCACCTGGTTAAGCACACACATTACAGTGCACAAGGACCCAAGTTCAAGCCTCCTGGGCCCCACCTGCAGGGGGAAAGCTTCAGAAGTGGTGAAACAGGGCTGCAGGTGTCTCTCTGTTTCTCTCCCTCTTTATCTCCCTCTTCCATCTCAATTTCTCTCTGTCTCTATCCAATAATAAATAAGTTATAAAAAAATTTTAAAAGTTCATTAGTACCTTCATGAGGATGCCATTAAATCTGTATATCACTTTGGGCAGGATGGTCATTTTGATGATGCTAATCTTTCCAGTCTATGAGCAATCCCACAACTTTTTTTTTTATGACTAAGTTTCTATAACAAAGAAATCCCAAAATACAGTTGTTTAAATAGGATAGAATGTATCATCTAACCATCTAGAGATTGTTGGTGATTTAGGTTGATGAGTCTAATTCTTTTTTTTTTTTTTTGTCTCCAGGGTTATTGCTAGGGTTCAGTGCCTGCACAGTGAATCCACTGCTCCTAGAGGCCATTTTTTTTTCCCTTTTGTTGCCCTTGTTGTTCATCATTGTTGTTATTGCTGTTGTCATTGTTGGATAGGACAGGGAGAAATGGAGAGAGGAGGGGAAGACAGAGAGGGGGGAGAGAAACATAGATAACTGTAGATCTGCTTCACCGCCTGTGGGGAGCAGGTAGGGAGCTGGGGGCTTGAACTGGGATCCTTAAGCTGGTCCTTGCCCTTTGCACCATGTGAGCTCAACCCACTGTGCTACTGCCTGGCCCTGATAAGTCTAATTCTTTTCATGAGACTGTTTTGTAACTAAGATCCCATTCATCTTTTTTTTTTTTTTTCCTCCATGGTTATTGCTGGGGCTCGGTCCCTGCACTATGAATCTGCTGCTCCTGGTGGCATCTTTTTTCCATTGTTATTATTGCTGCTGCTGCTGCTGCTGCTGCTGCTGCTGCTGCTGCTGCTGCTGCTGCTGGATAGGACAGAGAAAAATTGAGAGAGGAGGGGAAGACAGGAAGACACCTGCAGACCTGCTTCACTGCTTGGAAGCAACTTCTCTGCAGATGGGGAAATGAGGGTGTGAGAGGGGCACAAACCCAAATCCTTAGGCTTCTCTGTTCACTTAACCCAGTGTGCTACCATCTGTCCCCCATCCCACTCATCTTTACACTTCACTAATGATATACAGGAGAAATGTGTGCAGAATCTAGTCTATATATACTGTCCTATACATTTTGAGAGTTTCTAGCACACATGACAGTAGAGGTTTTAATTTTATCTAATTAAAAAAATAATCAGACTTAAATACATGCATTAGTTTTTTACAAGACCGAACATTTCACTTATGGAATTTCCCTGTTCTGCATAACTTGAAGCTGATTGTTTTTCTTCTAATCCATATAAACATGAAAAACTATAAATAGGCAGTTAGAAATATCTTTTTTTTTGCCAGGTAAAACAAAATCACATCAATTCTATTCAGATTTCTTAGGTGGGAACCTAGTCACTGTGTTAGGAGTTCCCAAGATCATGTTTGGTAATTTGCTAGGACTCATCCTCCTGAATATGTCTTATTACAGAAAAATGATAAAAATTCAACAAAGGAAAAAGATAAGTGAAGTGAATTATAGAGAAAAGTGTGCCCAGACTGCTAAGACTCACAGTGGAGTCACACAAAACACCCTTAATCAGTCTGGGAATGTGTCTGCCAGGGCAGCTTGTTAGCAAAATTCAGTACCCCAATTTTTTAATTTTTTAGTACCCCAAAATTTTACTCACTTATCATGAATTACAATTTCAGATTCTTAAGTATAGAGCATGCTTACCATTCAGGTTCCCAGATGCCAAAGACAAACCCCATAAGCAGATTTTTCTAGGAATACAAATACCTATGTCAGTTTTGTTCTCTTTTCAACTACATATATCTGCAAAGGATAAAGGGTAGTGTAGCCCCTATACGGGTGGACACATATACAATTCAATATCTCCTCATATGGAAGAAATGGAGAATGAATTTGAAAAAGTAGTAGTCTGCTATGAAATTTATTTTACTTTTTATTTATTAGTGATTTAATATTGATTTACAGAATTACATGTCAGTGGGTATATTTCCATACTGCTCCCACCACCAGAGTTCTGAATCCCCAACCCCTCTATTGTAAGCTACAGCAGTATTCCTAAGGTTGTAGATATGGATTAAGTATTATTTCTACAACTATCTGTCTATATTTGTATATAATTGCCCCCCCCCCTTTTATAAAGATCCCATCTTCTCTTCCTTTCCAAGCTACACATAACCCTATTACTACATCCAAATGTCCCTCTATTTTTTCTTCTTCTCTCTCCGGGGATGGAGCTGGGGTTCAGAGCCCTCTTATCTTCTTCCTTCTATCACTTTTCCCCTCACTGGGAACATGGATCAAAATTCGTTTTGGGGTACAAAAGATAAGAGTTCTGGCTTCTATAATTGCTTCTCTGCTGGAGATGGGCATTAGCAGGTTGACCCATACCCCTAGCCTGTTTCCATCTTTCCCTAGTGGGGTAGAGCTCTGTAGAGGTGAGGTTCCAGGACACATTGGTGAGGTTGTCTGCCCAGAGAAGTCAAGATGGAATCATGGTAACATCTTCCAACTTGGTGGCTGAAAGGCAGGAAGATATAAAGTGGGACAAAATGGTTAATGAATAGGAACCAAAAAATAGGAACCGAGCAGATGAGATTAAGGATCTTTTTTAAAAAATTTTTTCTCCAGTGTTTGTTTGTTTGTTTGTTTTTTACAAAAAGGAAACACTGACAAAAACCATAGGATAAGAGGGGTACAACTCCATACAAGTCCCACCACCAGAACTCCATATCCCATCCCATCCCCTGATAGCTTTCCTACGATAAAGAATGGACCAAGGGACATTATGGGGTGCAGAAGGTGGAAGGTCTGGCTTCTACAATTGCTTCCCGGTAGGTGGATCCATACTCCCAGCCTGTCTCTCTCTTTCCCTGGTGGGGCAGGGCTTAAGGATCTTAAAGTAGAAGGAAGCTAGGAAGTTCATTTTAGGCATGTTTCTAGGGGCCCATTACTATTATAGTTTTTTGCTTGAGTTTGATAGCTAACATGGAGTTGGACAAAAATATTGTCTGAGAAGATGGTGTCAGAATAGAGAAAAGGGCTAGAAAGTTGGATTAGGGAAGAGAGTACCTCCCATTCTTGAAAAAAAAAATTTATGAGTAAAATGAACTGTTTACCTCATCCACCTGATCCAGGACTTATATATGTATTTATTTTAGCATAAGATCTTGTGTAACCTTAAGTCCCTATTGATCTGAGCTCAAAGTTTATGGCCACAGTTGGGAACATTGCAGGCTACACTCATTTGGGGACCAGTCCTCGTCAAGTGGCAGGGCAGGATGACCCAGCCTTTCTCTGGAGCCTAGGGCAGGCCCTACCTTTGCTGCTTTATGGTGAGCTCAAGGTCCTGTGAGGGCCAGTCTGCTATGAAATTTACAAACTTTATGACTGCATAAATTCCTTAGATTCTCTGACTCTTCAGTGAATACATGCAATCCTGAAATATTACATTGATCTATGCATAGCACATAGTAAATGCTCAATAACAGTCAATTTTTTTTCAATAATAGTTAATGATAATGTTATCTGGCATTGGTACAGGAACAAAAATAGACACAGATTAGTGAAATAGAGTTGAGAGTCCAGAAATATGTCTTCAAACCTACAGGCAATTTATGACAAAAGGGCCCTAAATATTAAATAGAGAAAGGAGAATCTTTTCAATAAGAAGTTCTGGGAAAATTAGCTTGAAACACAAAGAAGGATAAAACAGGACCACCATGTGCTATTATGTACAAAAGTCAACTTCAAATGGATCAAAGACTTGTATGTTAGACCAGAAACAGTAACATACTCAGAAGAAAATATTGGCAGAATACTCCACAATGTTTGCTTCAGAAATATTTTTTTTGGAGACTTTAGTCCAATAATAAGGAAAGCAAAACCAAAAGTAAACCAGCAGTACTACATGAAACTGTTTTGTAATTGCTTCTTTGCTGAACATGGGCTTTGACCGGTAGGTCCATACTCCCAGCCTGTTTCTTTCCCTAGTGGTTCAGGGCTCTGGTGAGCCAGGCCTCCATGACACAATGGTGGGGAAGAGGAACATTTCTATACTGTTAGTGGGAAAATAAATTGGTTGAACCCTTTTGGAAAGCAGACTGGAGACTCCTCAGAACATTACAAATGAGTTAGCCTATGACCTGGCAATTCCTCTCCTAGGGATTTAGCCACCAAGCAGAAAAACGCCTGTCCAAAGAGACCTATGTAAACCTCTGTTCATAGCAGTACTATTTGTAGTGTTTCAAATTTGGGGACAACTGAGATGCACAATAACAGGTTAGTGACTAAAAAGGTTGTGGTATAAATGTGCAATGAGATACTATTCACTGTAGTATAGTATAAGAAATGTTGAAGTTCTTCACCACATCTTGGATAGAAGCTGAAGGAACCATGTTAAGTGAGATAAGCCAGAGGGAGAGGGATTAATACCAGATTATCTCACTTATTGTGGAATTTAAGAGACAGATAAATGGAAAACACAAAGTGAAAATTACATTAGTTGTAGTCTAGTGCTACCAACAACGTATATCCTAAAAATTAAGATGTAGTATATTGGATCATCAAAGACTCTAAAGGAGGGAGTAGGGAGTGGGTTGAGAAGATGGGCACTCAGTCCATGATACTGCAGTTGTTGGTGGTTGTCACATAGAAAGATAAGGAACTGTATTTATGTGACAACAACTTATTGTAAATAATTATTTTCCACAGTAAAGAGGTTTTTTTTAAAGTACTGTTATTGTCTTTTAGTCTATTCTTAGAGTACATGGATTGACTTATTTCTTCTTTCTCAACCTTAACCCACTAGAAGTTTTGTCAACAGTGTAATCTGAAATGCCAGGGAGTTAGTTCATGAGCTAGGGTACCTGCCTTCCAGTGCTGTTCAGCCCAGGTTCATGTCCCTGCATGGGTGTTGCCATGGCAGTAGGGGAAACTGGTACTAAGGAGTAACACACATAAACACCACATACCCTCTGTGGTCTTTGTGTCTCTGTCTGAATGAGAAAGTAGTCTGGGAAGAGTGAAACTACTCAAATATAAGGTCTAGGTTCCATGCGAGGAAAAAAAAAAAAAAAGAATCTGGTTGGCAGTCTATACAGTTCTTATCAGTCAGCTTCCTCACTTACAGATTTTTTTTGGGAGTCATTACTGCCTTCCCCAGGATTAGTTAGATTCCCTGCTATTGGTGACCCCAAGATAGATTCTTAGTGCATCTCTAAATGTCTGTTTCCCATGTTATTTACTTAATGACATGGGGGGCTAAAGCCATGCCTTTCTTGTTCACCTCTGTCCCTTCAGCATCACCTGACTTACACATTTTCATTTGAAAAATGAGCATATTGACTGACTGCTATTTCTCTTCTTCTTTGATTTTACCCAAATTTTGGGAAGCTCCCTTATGATGCATGGTTTGTAGAAATCAAAATATGTGAGTGACTCTTTTCTTGTTTGGCTCTTCTCATTTTTTAACATCTGTGGCTAATCCCTTCCTCAGCAGAACTCTGCTCTTAAAGAAAAGGAGTCTAGGGTTGTTGGAATGGGAAAGCTTTATCAGAACAGAACTTTTATTATATTGGTAGTTGAAGGGGGAAATCTTTATGGAATTTCCAGCGTTGTGTTGAGATGGAATGAAGGGCCATATACACCTCTCCAGATTGCCTCTCTTGAGGTATATGAGAAAAGAGTAGATGAAGAATTTTGCTGGTGATACCACTAGTATGTGGAATATAAGAAACAAAACAAGGCAGCAGATGAGGTGAAACCTAAACAAACCCCTAGACTATGTCTGGAGATCTAAGTTTACTAAGTGGAGTGGAAGGGGGAGATTTAAAGGATGAAGGGGGCCAGTGCTCCCTGGTGAAAGGAGATGGCCATTTTGTAGTGCATGAGCTGTGCTAATTATTTTTAGGATGTGTGAAATTGAATCCTTGAAATACCTATAATTTCGTACATCTCCATTTAACAAACAAACAAAAAAATTAACATTTAAACAGAAAAAAGAACATTGCTGGTGGGAAGTAGAAGTCAACATAGATGTACCAATATGCATAGCCTTCTCTTAGAATCTTTGACTCTTACTAGTATTTTCCCTCAAGAGAAAGAAACATAAATTTATAGGATTTTTAATCTCCCTTTCAATGACCAACAACATATGTCCTGAAAATTGAGATGTGTTATATTGGATCATCTATGCATGTCTCTTTTTTTCATTATTTCTTCTCTTTCTTTTTTCTCCTTTTTTAAAGATTATTTATTTATTTATTTATTAGAAAGGCAGGAGGAAAGAGAGAAAGAACCAGATATCACTCTGGTATATGCACTGCTAGGGATCGAATTCAGGACCTCATGAGAATCTAATTCTTTTTGTGTTTTTTTTTTTTTTGAGAATCTAATTAATTCTTTATCCACTGCACCTCTTCGTGGACCACTATTAGTGCATGCTTTCTTCATTCAACAAATGTTTGTTGGTATTTCCTAAATTTTGTACCATAGGTCTAAGATTCAAAGAAAAATACAAAAATACAATGAATTCTGCCTTTTTGAGAAATTCACATTATGTCTGGAAAGAAAAAATGATCAATTATAACAGACCGATTGCTTCAGTTTTTGAAGACCCTATTTGGAATTGGCCACATCACTATGCCATACAAGTAGCCATGTCATCTTAAAGGCTTTGGGTTGCATCTTTAAATATTTTCGCTGTATTACATTTGGGTTTATCTGCATAATCTGTCAGTTCTATGGGAGGCAATGAGAATTGGGGCCTAGAGACAGATAGATTTGTTATCAAATCTTGGACCTATGCCTTATTTTCGTACTGATAACTCACTCTGTTTCTCATCCCTTACAGAATGTTCAGGAGCCAGGGTTGCCTGATATGCTGGATGTGAGGCATGGAGCAAGGTACCTGACACATAGTAAATGATCAGTTTATCCTTCTTCAGGTGATTGTACCAACTGAAATTTTTTGGGTGATGCTAGTATCAAGAAGCTTGTTTATCTTAAGTTTCCCAGGACACACAGAGACAGTTACTGATTTTTTTAAAAAAGATTTTATTGATATAAAAATGATTTAAAAATTATATAAATACATTATAAATATTTCTTCAAAATATGTATAAATTAACAATTTATCTGAGGTAATCTCACACATTTCAAAAAATGATCTGGCTCTGAAACAATGAGGACATTCAAGCTTCATAGCCCTTTTAAGTTAATTTTTCAAAATTAATACATAAAATATTTCTTGTGGCATTTCATAAAAATATAAATATCTGTCACATAAATTAACTCAGAATCACATATTTAAATATCAATAAATTAAAAAACAATCAAAAATAGTGTCCTAACTCATACTACTAGTTCTTCAGAGAGAGCAGCATAAATTATGTGCCCAGTGGACAGGTTTCTGACCAAGGGAAGGAATGCCCAAAAAGTACAACAGTTCTAAATAGCCAGGCTACATCATCCGAATAGCCCTTACGGTATACTGCAGGAACCTCTCAAGACTTTGCAGGGTGAGGTAAAACGTTGTGTTCATCTGCCAGTTGTTCTGTGATCTCAGCATTTTTGACAGTGTGTCATATTTCACTGGGTTAGGGGTGGTTATTTCATCTGCGTTGTTCTCCTGAGGGGAAAAGAAAACAAACACAACTGTTTAAAATATTGCACATATTCTTTGCAGTGGAGGGATGCTCTAAGCTGTAGGGAGATGTTCAAATTTGGAACCTGACATGTAGGAGGTGATCATAGCAGATTTGTAAGAAGTACATAGTTAAGGTGAAAGAAACTAATTGGGGCCACCTGCGCTGACTCTCCTGATTAGGGAAGAAGGCTTTTCTCCACTGAGCCCATGACACTTTTGTAGCAACTGAACTAATCATTTCTTTGCTGTGTTCATTAAATGGAAATCAATAGCTGAATGAAGAACTTAGAGCTCAAAGGCCTTTTCATGGATTTTTCAGTGACCTCTAAGTCTATTGTTTTTCTCTGGTTTTTGATCAAGTGGTACAAAAACAACCTGTCCATAGACCCACTAGCAAAGGAATAAGTAACTGTGGAAGACTTTGCACCCCAAAGTGTGATCTCAGACCCCAGCAGCACTGACATCACCTGGAGCTTGCTAGACATACAAATCTCAGGTCTCATCTCAAATCTTGCTGACCCTTCAAATCAGGCTCTGCAGTGTAACAAGATCGCTAGGGGATTTGTGCATACATCAAGTTGGGGAAAGCCCTGGTTTAAGGCAAAGAGCAGAAAGGCAGAGGTAGGATAAAGACCTGTGTGCCTGCTTCTCTATGTTATTGCGCTTTGCCTAGCTTACTCACAAGCTGAGCCATCAGGGCTCCGTTACATGGCATTTGAATGGCTAGCTCTTGGTAACACCTCCTTCAATCTTAAGCCATTTCTCTGTACTAACTCTTCTGGCAAAAAGGTAAGGGGGAAAAAAAAAATATCTGAAACTACCATAATGACAAGACTGTCACTTGGCAGTGATTAAAACATTAGCTATTTTTATGCTTTCTGTTCCTTGTTATATGTACAACTTAATGGGGTTGGATGGATTTTCTTCTCTTACTATAGATACCATTTTCTTATTTTCTAAGCTACTAGAAATTGATATTAAAATCCACCTCATTCTATGTAGTTTTCAAGATAGTGGTTGACATTTTTTGCAGAAGAGAGCCAAACACTTTTTAAACTACCGGGAGGTATTACTCAGGGCCTTATCACCTCATCACAGACCCCTGCAAGCGTCAACCCAGCTTTGACCTAGCACGTTATGATTGGGCCCTCCTCAATCGCTATCGAACAGGCCATGGCCGGTGCGCCGCTATGTTCCATCGCTGGGGAGCCAGAGATGACCCGAACTGCCCCTGCGGCTCCAGACAGACTATGACCCACATAGTCAACGACTGCCACCTCTCCAGATTCAAAGGAGGTCTCAAAACTTTACATCAGGCTCAACCTGATGCTGTTGACTGGCTATGGAAGAAGGGCAAACGCTAGAAGAACGCAGGGCTTTTCATTTACATACAAACCTCTCTTTTGAATCAACCCCCCACTATTTAGGCTGCTTTCTTTAAGACTGACTTTTCTATGCCAACTAAAGGGATGAGGATACACTTACCATTTGCTTCAGGATCCGAATCAGGACTTTAAAATAGGTTTGAATATCAATGGCAGTTCGCTCATTAAGGTTGTAATTTTCCTGAAGATAATTGAGGTATGGTTGATACTCTGAGAGACTGGTGGTGATGGTATTCAGGCAGGTCTCCTATGAGGAAAGATTGGTTATTACCAGGAGGATACAATTGACTTTAACAGTTAAGATTACTATAATTGGGAGTTGGGCCGTAGCACAGCGGGTTAAGTGCACGTGGTACAAAGCGCAAGGACTGGAGTAAGGATCTTGGTTCAAGCCCCCGGCTCCCCACCTGCAGGGGAGTCACTTCACAAGTGGTGAAGCAGGTCTGCAGGTGTCTATCTTTCTCTCCCCCTCTCTGTCTTCCTCTCCTCTCTCCATTTCTGTCTGTCCTATCCAACAAAGATGACATCAATATTTACTACAACAATAAAAAAACAAGGGCAACAAAAAGGAATAAATAAAAATAAAAAATATTTAAAAAATTACTATAATTCAGTATTTTCTCTCTATAGTTTTGGGGAACTTCAAAGTTTAGGCTTTTTTTTTTTTTTTGAGACGTTGGAGAGCATCAGTTACCCCATTTTGTGTATCGGGACAATCAGAGACCACACTTCACCAGTTTTACCCAAAGCTCAACAGGTATTGTAATGTGGCAAGGGAGTCCTTCTGGTTCTTCTCTTAATGTTATTTCTACTGGCTGCACTCCTCCCTTTTTGTCAATGTTGTGCCCAAATGTCCCTTTTTATGAATTAGTCAAAATTCAGTGCAGGTTCCCTCCCTGTTTGGAAGAAGAAGGCACAGAGCAGGGAGGTCAGTCCTGGGTTCTGCCAAGGGCAGCCAGAGACCATGGATCCAGAAAGTTTCTTGGACTGTCTTATCCAGGACAAGTTCCTTAAACATACCACAGTGTCTAACATTTGGCAGATGTAAAAACTTCAATATTCAAAGATAATTTGCCTTTAAAACGGTTAAGCTGGCTTACTCATAGCATCTATGTGACATTTATTTTTTACATCTGTACCCCATTTTTTTGCCACCTGCCAGCTATATGTACATAAGTATCACATGTAAGAGTGAGAGTTTTTATCTAGGGAATAACTAAAAGAGAATGTAACATGTGCACTCAACCAGGTGCACCACCACTCAGTCCCATAACTAAAAGAATATATGATGAATTTGTACCTTGTTGAACCCAGATGGCAAACATCCTCCATCCTCTGTTATCTGTGGAAAATTCAGGTTGTTGTCTTCCAGGGCCACCATACCATTTCTGCACATGGAGTGATTTTCACATATCTGGGGAAGGAAAAAAAGGCTTATCATATAAATGTCCCTAAAACACACACCACTAGAGGGCCAGTTGATGTTCTGCTGTTCTACCATGGCCAGTAAGTTCTCTAAGAACTCTAAGGACAAATGAAGCCAAATCACTAGCATCCAGGCAAGCAATGACCAAGGGCACATTAGGATGCAACTCCAGACTTACCTGTGACTTCACTTTGTTACTTAACCCATCTCAGTGTCCCTGGCTCCTTAAACTGGGGATAATAGAACACCTCTTTTATAAAATTGTGTTGAGGGTCAGATATACTATTTGTATAAAGTATCCAACACATAATAGGTACTTAGTTAATAGCTATCCTGATGATCATTGGACAAACATAATTCAAGTCATGAAATATTATAGCTAGAAGGACCTGTGAATTCATCTAGTTCAGTTCCATACAGAGGGGCGCCCAACCCAGAGGCGTCAAGAAATTAATTCAAGGAGAGAAAGCTGGTTCGGCAGAGTAAGAATTAGATTTGGGGCTCCCAGTCATTGTCCTGTGGCCTTTCTTTCCTACAAAACAGACAAATTCCTTTGCGTTTAAAGCTTGGGAACAACTTTGACCTACCTATGATTTTACCAGCTTACAGGTGATAAGGCATGCATTTCATAGACAGAAATGGCTTTAGGACATCCCTAGTTAGTGGGCTTGCATAGCCTAAAGGTTATGTCCTGAGGAACTGAACATTCATTTCAGGTGGCACTCTTCTAAGCTTCTTAAAGTTCCCTGGACAAAAAACTAACAGACTATATTTTTTTGATTAGAGAAGTGGAGAGAGTACTGAGAGGCAGTGGCCCACAGATCCTGCCAAATGTGAGGCTGGGAATGAGCCAACAGCCATGGGTTCTAGTCCTATTCGACATTTTCCAGGAGGGGAAAGAGCAACAGCAGAAGAGATAACAGAAACGGGTCTGTCCCATTGGACGCAAATCAAGACAAAATTGGAGCCCATTAAAGATCACCCAAAATGGGTTTCAGTCCACCAGTTCATGCCAAGAAGCTAGGATAGGAATGTCCACAAAGGCATATATATATTTAACCAAAAGTCAAGTCTACGTACCTCCTGTTTCAGTTCAGAGATTTTGCCGAGGATGTACCTAATGCTCCCCTCAGTCTTGGATGAAAAGGCGGTTGTACTCAGGGTGGCATCCCCATGAGAGCTGGCACTGGTGGTTTCATGGATGGGGAGAGCAGTAGCCATCCCCAGGAGCAGCCCCAAGGAGAAGGCAAGTGAACTGAAGATGCCTGTGCGGGAGGGGAGGGAAGGCAGAGCAGCCAGTGAGCAGACCGGACAGCTGGGGGAGCTGTGCTTCTGGCTGCTGGCTGCCTGCCAGTCAACCAGCAGCGGACACACACCCCCTCCCTCAGACAGGCAAGTCCGCCAGACAGTTCCAGGGCCAGGGATTTCCTTCACTTACTTGTGGAAAGGGAACTCATAGCTGGTTTCCTGGAGGGCAGATGGAGCTCTCTTTCGTTCCTGGTGGGCTCGGAGGCTAGAATGAGTCTCAGGCATCCCCAGCCTCATATTTATTGTGGGTTGAGGCTCTAATTTTGAGACTCATGGGAAAATCCCACATTTGATAAATCTATGTTGGAGGGTGGGGGGGGGTGGGGCTAATGCGGGTGCGGCTGATTGGAAACCTTATTAAGATTGTGCAATGTGACGTCCTTTAGCATCATAGGAATCATAACCGGGGGGGAAAAGTGCCGCTTAGGTCATTACTGAGGCTAGCCCTAAGAAGCAGGATCACTCTTCCTTTACTTTCTTTTATTTCTTTCCTTTTTTTTTTTTTTTCTTTTAGTGACTCAGCACTTTGGCATGTCTTGAGAAAGTAAAGCTGAAGTCATACACGAGGTTTAACAAAAGGGGAGGTGGTAAACTAAAGCTGACTATGATTTATAAAAGAAAAAGACTTCAATTACCAGATTAGCAGGCTAGAATTTAGTCTTCCAGTTTATTCATATTTGTTAAAAAAAAAAAAGCTCTCAGGTGGTCCTCACGTGTTTTTAAACCTATAGCCTGGGGCTACAATTAAGATGATACTAAACTACTGATTCTTCTTATCAGCTATTGATTGCACAACTCTCTGCCCCCTGTCTCCAGCAGTCACCTTTGGGAGACTTTAGGTGTATGTGTGTGTGGGGGGGGTGGGTGACAACACATTTTTGTCACCATGTGCCATCTGCCACTTGCTGTCACCTGCCTCAGCTCAGTGAAGTCAACCCTAACCCTGCTTTCAACTTAATGGCCCCTGGGGCACCGTCCCAGAGAAGACTTTGATCAATCTCTTTGCCCAGGGGCTTGTTCTGTGCTGTGGGTGCTGTCCCACCACTGGCAACAGGTCATCCTATGTATGCACTGAGGAGCCTGGGTGGGTGCTGAGTGTGCTAAGAATCCTCATTACTGATGCTCATTTTGTTCAGGGTAGAAGTGGGGGTTGGGGGGAATTCTACTCACCTTTTTTTTTCTTCTTTTTTTGATGGGAGGTCAAAGGAGAACCTTGTGCCATTTTCTTGAGCCTTTGTTCATAGCTCCTGCGTGCTGCATAACTTGGCTGAAATCCAGAGGTAGCTGGGAAGAAATCTATTATTACAGATAGGGCTCTAGTCTCTGAATCAAGCTTCCCTCTTAAATGCCTCAGACCTGGTTATTGGGTCGCGCTTGGGCAGGCTTACTCACAGTCTCATTTGGGAGGGAACTTGGTCACATGCAAATGATCCCTAAACCAGACTGCACTACTTTGAGGTCTCTGAAGATTGGCCCTAGCCTGAAAGTAGAGCCCTCCTTTGCACAGAATTTATTTACAAAACACAGAATTAATTTGCAATCTACTTCTTTGGCAAGAAGATGTTTTCAGGCTTCCTAAAACCAGAGTAGGATATTTAAAATATGAACCGATTTTTCATGTTTTGTTTTGCCTAAAACACTTGAAGGGGCCTCCTGTTGGGGAAAGTGAGGTCACTTATTCTTCCTCTGACTTTCTAAGCAGAGGCAGGGCCAATGGTGGTGGCAGGGTTTTAGTTTGAAAATGAAAATGCCCCCAGCTCCCCACCTGCAGATGGGTCGCTTCACAGGTGGTGAAGCAGGTCTGCAAGTGTCTTTCTCCCCACCTCTCTTCATTTTCTTTCTGTCCTATCCAACAACAATGACATTAATAACAACAGTAATAACCACAACAATGATAAAACAACAAAAGGGGAAAAAATAGCCTCCAGGAGCAGTGGATTCGTGGTGCAGGCATTGAAACCTGGAGGCAAAAAAAAAAAAAAAGAAAAGAAAATGAAAATGAGAGAGGGTGACTGAATGGTTTTGCTTTTAGTGCTGTCAGCCTTGAGCAATTTAGACACCCACAGCCAAGTCTGTCTTCTGCAGTCGATGAAGCTGCTAGCTCCCCTGCCACTCACGCACTTAGACCTCTGTATGGTAGGGGAAACACTGCATTTTCTCACATTTCTGTTTTAAATAAAAGACATGACTCAGTACACTTCAAATACTTAGTGATGCAAGAACATAGAGATTTTTTTTAAATTAAATGTTTTTGTTTTAAAGTAGGCAGTACATGTATATGGTAAAATGTTCAAATAGGACTTTAGGGCATGAAAAAGAAAACTATTCTTTTCTACCTTCTTTACCTAGAGGCAGCACATGGCTCACAGTATTTTGAACCATATATTGTGTTACCCTAATCTGGGATTTTGGGAGGCTACCATGGTGTTCACCTTTGCATTTACATTATTGCTTTGTATACACACACATCTATGCAAACATACCCTCTCTGTAATTTCCAGCTAACTGCTGTGTAGCTGAGGACACATAGTAGAACACAAAATCTTGACTCACATAGCTTGGACTTGAAGCCAAGCTCTGCCACTTGCTAACTATATGCCTTTGCTTTAACATTCCTCCCCCCCCCCAAATCTGTGTTCTGTTTTGCTCTTCTGTGAGACTGGGATAATAAGGATAGTTTCTCCCATATTGCTGCTGTGCAGAAAGAATAAAAAGAAATGTGGCAAATCCCTGGCACATAGGGATCCTTCAAGAAGCCCTTGATCTTTGTAACAGGTGGTCTGGGGTCTCAGCCTTGAACACCTCCAGCTAAGCTCCACCAGTCCTCATGGCATTTCACCTATGAGGGAGCCGTGAATGAGCCAGGTCACTGTGTCACTGATCACCTGGGTTCCGCATCATCTTGCCTCTGAAGAAATGATATATAATGTTTTGTTAAAATACATAATGGCACAAAATGGGGGACAAAAAGTAGTTTCTCCTCTTTTTGAGGCTGTTAAGGACCCCCCTAACCCTGACCCCAAAGTTGGTCATTCAGTTTAGAAAGTGAGCTCAGCTCATGTCTTGTGAGAGGGCTTGATTTAACCCTCTGTTTTACGTTTCTGGTAAGTTATATGTGAAGGGAATGCATGTGTGGTTAAGCTGCTTGCCTGCCATCTTGCCTGTTACTAACCTTGAAAGTCTTTCTTGGTGTTAGTGTTTTAGATTGACATTTGCTTGTGGGAGAAATAGACCTTCCCATGCTCTAAAGTATTAATGCTATACCCATAACTCTTCATGATAACTTCCTTCCTTTATATCTAACTTGGAGAGCCTATATCTCTTATTTCATTTGAGTGAGCAGGAAAGAGTGTGTTGCCAGTATTCATTAATTAACACTTTAATTGCTTGATTATACCTTCACTGACTTGAAGTGACTGCCAACTTAGACTTAGAGAAGCAGGACAAATGAGGATATGTGGGGAGAAGGGAAATCAAAGTAGTTTCGCTTCTCTTTCTCTTCTCTTTCCACTTAAATCTAGGGCTGGCCAGTCCTGTCTGTGCCCCTTGGAATTACTGCCTATGACTGCTGGCATTCCCCCCACACACACACACAACCCCCGGAGCCCTGCTCATCTCTGGTTTATGGTGTTACTGGGGCTTGAGCCTGGGACTTTTGCTGCCTCGGGCATGTAAGTCTTTTTGTATAACTGTTATGCGGACTCCCCAGCGCTGCTTTCCAACATGTTGGTAGAGGCTGAGGAGACAGAATAATGGTCATGCAAAAAGACTTCAATGCCAGAGGCACCACAGTTCCTAGTTTCAATCCCCAGCACCACCATAAACCAGAGCTGAGCAAGAATAAAACGACAAACAAACAAGAACCAAACAAACTAAATTGGCTCTAAACCAACATATTGGCAAAATTCAATTCAGAGAGATTGTTAATACATTGCAAGTAAAGAGGGTTGGGAGGGGGATAACTTGGATCTGTTGATAAGCTCTCAGAGGGGTTCTGTTTTCCAGATCTCACTAGCTAATATGTGGTGGTATGCTCTCTTTCTTTTGACTTGGGCTTATGTTGGGTGGGTCTGTAATTCTGCAGGAGGGAGTATCCCAAGGGAAAAAAGGGAAGTAACCGGTACGACAAACTTGCAGTTGTTGTCAGAATGTAGTTTCACTCGTCACTAAGGTCACTAAGTCACAAGAAGTTTGTAAACTGAAACAGTGGGTGATTTAATGGCTCCTTCCAGAATCGAGTCTCACTGAGCAGATAACAGGCCTGTCAGACTCTGGGAAATGTCTCTCCTTTGGGAAAAGTAGTAGTATTACTAGGAGAGAGAATATTACAGACATGTGGTATGCTTATTTGGAATGGACTGGCTGATCTTGGAGGGTAGCCAGGCTTGGAGACCAAACTTTAGAACAGTTCCCAACCTGACCTGGTCTTAGGCCTGACCCTCATAACCTCAGCCCTGATGTCATAGTATAGCTCCTGGCCACATTTTGCAGTGGACTTGGCTTTTCTGAGGGCAAAGGTGTGCTGGGGATGGGTTTTTTTTTCTCTCTCTCTCTGTAGGCAGGGAAAAGACACAACTGTACTGAGGGGTTTCTGATTGAAATCTGTTCAGGAAGAGCATCTTCTTGGTACCCTCATTTTGTTGTGTACAGAGTTATTTTCTCCTGCCAAAGTGGAAAATCCCAGGCATCTTAGAAGGGAAGTGGCCTCTCCTAGGGGCAACAATGGAGACTTTCCCTGCCTTGGAGACCACTCCACTTCTGATGGTCTCCAGGTCTGGAAAAAAAAAAAAAAGAAAGAGTGTCCAGAGTTCCATATGTTTATAAACCAACTGATTTGAAGCTGGGTTGGTGATGAGAAGTTGCTTTGCTAATCCTGAAGGAATCCTGATTGGTCTTGTAACCCAGGTGTGTGTGAGGTCCCCCAGACTGAGTTTCTGGTGCTTGACCTCATCTCCATCTATGGGGTAGACCTTCTGTGCTAGTGGGATATCAGTTCTGTTTTCCAATTAGGAAACCTCAACTTGTCAGCAAGGAACACTGGGTTCATGTTCTTGCCTGCCACAAATCATTTGAACTTTCTTTGGTTTCTTCAGAGGTCTCAGTTCTCTTGCATTCAGTGTCATAGGCAGAAACCAAACATGCAAAAACATGGGTTAGTTTCTATGTGCCCTTTTCCTTCAAAATTACGCTACCAAGAGCCCAGCTGAAAGCATTATATGTGATTGCAAGATCAGGTGATTCTTCTGGTTTGCCCGTGAAATGTTTTAGCTCCATTCCCTACTCTTCTGATTACTTATTTGAAAGAAAAAGCCTCTTGTCTTTTTTGAGCTAAGCCACAGTATTTGCTCTTAGAAGCTAAATTCATGAAGGCAAGGGAAGGTCACTAAAGTCATCGTGGTGGAATAATTTTCATGATATGCTTTGGACACCGAGCTGAATCACAGATTTGAACACTGTAATTCTGAGAACTTGGAGTATGCTATCACTAAAGAGGAGTCTACAAAGATGCATTAAATTATTATGAAAGAATTTGAGCCAGGTAAGTATGTCAAAGGATAGTAGGAGATGTCTTCAAGATATAGACTTCTATGTCTGTTGTTAAGTGTGGGTGTATTTGTAGCACAGAACTCAGTCCTTGATCCACAGATCTGCCATAGCCATGGTGCTGGGGATGCTGCCCTCCCTATGTAAGGTGGCCATAGAGGCTTGTGAACCCAGGAAATTAGGCTGGTGGTCTTAGTCTTCCAGGCTAAAGCTCATTTTGTGCTATAGGGTAACTTCTGGGATCTGTACCAAAGCTGTAAGTTTGTATCCCCTGCAGGGACATGTTAGTTGGGATGACAGTACAATAGCACATATTCTAGAGTGTGTGTTTTCATGTGCTACTTTCCCATGAATGTGAAGTGGTGACAAGAGGTGAAAGTTAGGTCTTCTGTGATGAAAATGCAAATACTTGGAATACTTGTAAATAGTTTCCTCCACTCTGGCATTTTGGAATTGTATTTGGTGATACTTCTGGTGGTGAACTTTAAACAGGAGTTATTTCTCTCCCAAAACTTTGTCAGGGTGATGGTGCCTAGGCATTTGATGCTAATTGCTTCAGATTCTTTTCTAGGATAATCAACAAGACTGTAATACATACTTTCTTTGTCTTAAGTTTGCTCACTGTGACTCCAAGTACAGCCATTAAAGATAACAGGTGTGTATTCTGGAGTAGTTTACTTGTCAGAAAAGATTTGGGTTCTGAACTGTTATCATTTAATATTGTGCCTACTTTGATGGATAGACTTTTAAGGGCTCCACTTTAAAAGTGACTTTCTTGACTTCTCTTAGATTGCAGGATTCAGGAGGCTGAGCTTTTATCCTGCCAGTAAAACTTTTGAAATAATGTTAGAGTTCCCTGATTCAGCCTTCTGTTTCCCCTGGATTGCTGTATACTTGGTTTTTTGAGTGTCATGGTTGGCAGAGATAAAGATGGAAATATTGAATAATTGGAGGATTTGGGGCAGGACACACTCCCATCTGACAACTCCATTAAAGAGAGATTTTCTGAAGTCCCTTCTAGAATTCAGGATTCTGTGATTTTTTTTTTTTTTTTTGGTTTGTTTGTTTTTGGATCCACATCTGCCATACTTAATCCAATAATCCAGAACTCACTTACAACAGAGATACAGGAGTGGCAGACTCTAAATTGGGAAATAATTCCTCAAAATCCAAAATTCTCATTCCAGTCTTCCAGTTCACACTCAAAGACCTATTGTTGGTTTAGGTACCACTTATTTTGACAAGTCTAGGATCTTGTTGGCCTCAGGCAAACTAAATGAATTTGGAAGATATCAAAAACATACAAAATTGTCTTTAGCACAAAAGATGATTACACAAATAGTACATGTTCAGTGTAGAAACTGGAGATTGGCAAAAGGAGAAAAATTGCAAAACAGTCTTATCACCTAGTGATAATCATGGTTAACACTATGTTGCCATAATCCTGGTCATTTTTCTATGTAGCTGTGTACATATAAATGCATAGTAAGTACAAAACTACCAATCCAAAATGCTTTATAACTTGCGATTCTTTCTTTATATTGATTTTCATATATGACATCTTGGGTAGTTCTTTGAGTGTAAGCAATGTAAATAGTAGCTATAGGTATAGCCAAATTGAAAAGGGAAATATCAAATGAGGTTTTTTTTAATGTTTATTGTTATCTTTTTTTTTTTACTATTTATTTTATTTATTTATTCCCTTTTATTGCCCTTGTTGTTTTACTGTTGTAGTTATTATTGTTGTTGTCGTTGTTGGATAGGACAGAGAGAAATGGAGAGAGGAGGGGAAGACAGAGAGGAGGAGAGAAAGATAGACACCTGCAGACCTGCTTCACCGCCTGTGAAGCGACTCCCCTGCAGGTGGGGAGCCGGGGTTCGAACCAGGATCCTTATGCCGGTCCTTGTGCTTTGCGCCACCTGTGCTTAACCCGCTGCGCTACAGCCTGACTCCCTCAAATGAGGTTTATAAGTGGCTCCTGCCTTTGTACACTGTAAAGTTTAGAAGACACAGAAGAGAAATTTTATATTGTAATAAGGATAAGATGCATTTTCTCTAGTCTTGATTTCCCAGGGAGGTTAAGTTCTCTTTATTCATGGTTTCTTTAAATCAGTAAGCCATATTGTTTGCTTGGCATCATGAAAGTGAAATTTGCTTTTCAGGTGGAAACTTGACATAACCAAGCTCTGGTCCCTGTGTGGTGGGCATCATTTGTTGATTGGTTTTCACTGATGACAGGATGCCGGAGAGTCATTATGGGCAGTGCCATCATCTCTCCTCATCTGGTGTGGTTCATTTCCTCTGGTACCTCAAAAATTCTCATTGGGTCATGTTTTACAAAGAAAAAAAGTACATCTTGATAAGAAGTTTGTAGTCTTGCAATATTTTTCTCCTTTTCATTTCCAGTTACAGCTGTATCTTTTTCAGTTTACATTTCATCTGGTGTGACTGTGTTGCTTGTGTCAAAAGAAACTGCATTTCCTATGGGACTGAAGGTAGAACCGCAAAGCTGATTTTCTACCTTGATGATGACGAGGGAAGGTGCTTGAGTAAAAGGTAGATAGTTATAACCTTCCCTGAGGGCTCAGAGATGCTGAAATGAGATATTACTTGGTATTTCAATATCTTCAGTACTGATCTCGATAACAGGACATTTACAAGCAACTGTTGAGGAAGAGTTTGGGTGTTCAAAATGACCTGGGTGGATTCTTGGCCCTTGGATTTCATAACTTGAGTATAGTCTTCTTTCTAAGATATTTTGAATAATTGCAGAACCAAGCAGATACTTTTTGGATGTCAGGTGCTTAGTTATATTTATTACACACATTAATTCATTTAAATTGATTCTATGGAAGAGTTTATAGATGAGAAAACTGAAACTCAGAGAGCTTATATGGTTTACAAAAAATAATGTAGGCTCCCAGAATCCCGAAGAAGCTTTCTGATACTTAAAAGGAGATATAAATTGTGGTGGATAAGTTTGGCATAAAGTTGCCAGGTGAAATGCAGTATACTCACGTAGATTTCATATATAGGAGTCATTTTTAGTATGAGTTCAGTATATCACATGGAGCATATTAATGCTCTAAAGTATTCCTGCATCTGAACCTCAAATCTTGGCATCCTATATTTTAATTTTTAAATTAGTTTTTAAAGTAATGATCTACAGGAAGGGACTGGGAAGAGGCACACCTAGTTGCATGCACATGTTACAATGAGCAAGGACTCTCGTTCAAGCCTCCAGTCTCTCCTTTTGTTGGGGAGCTTCATAAGTGGTGAAGTAGTTCTTATCTCTGTCTCTCCCTCTCTATCTCTTCCTTCACTCTCAATTTCTCTCTATCCAAAATAATAAAATAAAATATTATAAGATTACATGAGTACAGTTCCACACCGGAATTCTGTACTGCCCCAGTGCTCCCTTCCCACCCCCATAGTTCTTTCAACATCTTAGAGACATTTTGGTCACTCTTATCTCTCTCTTCCCTCCTTTTTTTCCTCCCTTTCTCTTCTCTTCCCTCCCTCTCTCCCATTCTCTCTCTCCCATTTTATCTTTCTGTCTCTCTCTCTCTCTCTTTCCCAGGTCATGTATTTCTTTTCTCTAAATCCCACAAATGAAGAAAGCCATCTGGTAGTTGTGTTTCACCTTCTTACTTACTTCACTAAGCATTATCACTTAGTTACATCTATTTTGTTCCAAAGGATACAATACCACCTTTTCTGATTTCAAAATAGTATTCCATTCAATATATTGGTTAAAACTAGCACACTTTATTTCATGGCTAGACTGTAGTGGCAGGGACCTAAACAAAAGTGAAGGGGATGGGGAGTCAAAGTAGGTGGTTTGAGAAGGACAGTGATGTGATGGCAGTATTTAATCTGAGTGACTAGGAAGATGAGACTGGGATTAGAGAGGGAGGTAGGCTTGGGAATTGTTGCAACTATCTCAGCAGCCCCAAACTAGGACTGAACCTAGAAGGGGTGTGATGAGACCAACTGACTCAGTCTCAAGGAAGTGTGATTCTCACTGGTAGCTTCCCTCATGTTAGGAATGATAGGAATATTTATACCATAGAAATTACAGGTACGAGAGCTGGGCAGTGGTGCACCCAACTAAGTGCACATAGTACTAAAGGTAAGGATCTGGGTCTGAGCTCCCATTGCTTCACCTGAGGCAAAGCAGATCTGCAAATATCTATCTTTCTCCCTCTCTCTTCCCCTCGTCTCTCAATTTCTCTCTGTCCTATCTAATAAAATAGAAAAAAAATGGCTGCCAGGATAACCTTGGAGGGGGGAAAAAAAAAGAAAAAAAATTACATGTAGTACAACACCCCCCATGAAAGCTTCTTGCTAAATATTTTCAGCACACCAGTGAGTACAAAAGAATAGAGTAGTACTTCAAAGGCAAAAATTAGTTTAGTCCAGAGATTGATTCTTACACAGCTACTGTTGAGTGTATAGAAAAAAGCAATTATCAAAGTTACTAGGAACTATTTGATTTTTTTTTTTTACATTTTCAAAATAATTGACTTTAAAGCCTTTTTGAGGAAAGGAATTGTCTGGTCAAAGAATGTCACTTTTATAAAGGCAGCTTAAGTAAAGGCAGCTGTCTGTATAAACAAGTAGGTACAGGCTACCAGCTGGGTTTAGGAAAGTCAGACTGTTCATAGAGCAGAATTTCAGTTCTACAGCTTTATATGTCCTTGGATTCCCCCAGCTTTCTCCAGCCAGGTACCATTTCATGCTATAAAGAGAAGTATGAGGAGAGGCTGAACTTTTCTTTGAAACTTAACCCAAGTTAGAGTTAGAAGATTGGTCACAGTGGCAGTTAGATGCAGTATGGCAGTAGCTCAGGGGTTATAAATTTCTGCTTTATCATTGTCCATTCATAGCCAGAGCTGATGAATCAACAGTCTAGCTTTAGGACCTGTACTGGACAGGATGAGGAAAGCCCTGAAACATTCTTAGGGTCCCTAAAGGATTACTTGTTGGATCATAAGTTTAGCTCTTTACTGTACCAGAATCACACAGAATTACTTCTCCTACTGTTATTCTTGGCATTGTGTCTATTGCCTGTGTTCTCCTTCTGATTCATCTCCGCTACAGCTCAGTTGCATATTTCTAGGACATTACATTAGGAAAACAAACAGTACCATTAAATTCAACCTTCTGCCCTTTCTAACAGTGCCCGCTGATGACAGGAACCTGGTTGATACTTTACTGTATCATAGCCAAACTTCAGAATATTGAGTAAAACATAAAACCCCCAGACAGAAACTTGGTTCTTTTACATGGCACAGCTTCCAGGCAGAACACACAAGGCCCTATGCTGCTTTTCCTCCCTTATTCTTCAACGGATGTAAGTCTTTTCCTAACAGTTTCAGTGACATCTTGCGGATACTGTGACGTCTCTCTTCTGAATTTCCATCAAGACTTGTGTGCCTTTGATCCTCTGGGATTCAGACCCATTTCCAGGAATAATAAGGATTCTCCTTTGGGTTCTTCTGCAGTGTCATATTCTGTACTAATCAGTTTCCTGGCAATGCCATGATGGTACAGGCTCTAGAGATTAACTGGGTCAAATTCCTATTCTGTAATCTATAAACTGTGGTCCACTGGGAAATATTGAACATCCCAGTCTCATTTGTAAAGCAAGGGTAGTAATAACATCTTACATCATAAGGCTTTGTGAGAATTAATTAATTAATTAATTAGACCAGAGCACTACTCAGCTCTGGCTTATGGTGGTGCTGGGGAATAAACCAGGGACCTCTGCAGCCTTAGGTATGAAAGTGTTGGTGCGTAACCACTATTGCTATTTCCCCAGCACCCCTTTTTTAATTTGTGATTTGCAAAATTATAAAATAATGGGGGCATAATTCTACATTGTTCCCACCACCAGAGCTCTGTGTCCCCATTCTCTCCATCAGAAACTGCAGTGGTTCTCCCAATGTCATAGATGGGTGGACTATTATTGCTATAACTGTCTGTCTGTCTGCCTATCTATCTACCTTTCATCTACCTATCTATTTTTTCCCACAGTCCTATCTTCTCTTCAATTTTAAGTCACACCTACACCTATTAATAGTTTTGAATGTCTTTCCTTTTTCCCTCTTCTCTCTTCAGGTCCTGATGGAATTGGATTTCATAACCCTTCAGTTATCTTCCCCTAACATTTCTCCCCCTCTGGGAGTATGAACCAAAATTCTTTTTTGGGGTGCAGAAAGCAGGAGTCCTGGCTTCTGTCATTGTTTTTCCATTGAACATGGGTGTTGGTAGGTCTATTCATACCTCCAGCCTGTTTCTATCTTCTAGTGGAGTAGGGCTCTGAAGAGGTGAGGTTCTGGGACACATTAGTGAGGTCATCTCCCAGGGACTTCAGGATGGAGTCATAGTAGCATCTATAATTTGGTGTCTGAAAGGCAGTAAGTTATAGTGCAGGACAATTTGTTTAATAAAAAGAAACAAGAAAGGAATTAAGCAGGTGAGAATAGGGATTTCGGAGTGGTAGCAAGCTAGGAAGCCTCATTTAGGTATGTTCTTAGGCGACCATGACTTTAGTGATTTTTTTTCTTTGAGTTTGATAGTTAACATGGAGGTGGACTAAAAACTGTCAGAGTTGAGACTAGAACTATAAAGCTGGGTTAGGGTAGAGAGTAGCTCCCATACTTGAAGGAAATATATAAATACAGTTAACTGTTTACCCCACCAATTTGTCTCAGGGCTTATATATATTCATTTTTATCATAAAATCCTGTATAACCTCTAACTCCCTGTCAGTCTGAGCTCACAGTCCACGGTCACAGCTCGGAAGACTCTAGGCTGTACTTATTTCAGGTCCAGTCTTCCACAAGTGGCAGGATAGGATGACCTAGCCTTCCTTCGGAAAGTGGGAACCCTTACCCTAATTACTTTATGGTGAGGGCAAGGTCTTGGAGAAGGCATTGAAAGGGCTTTGATGACATTTCTGATGGAAGTGACCACTGATGGTGGAGAGAGGGGTCTGTTAGAAGGCTAGGCCCATTGTATCTATTGAGGAATCCTAGGATTCCTTGACTTGGGCCCCAGGTGATGGGATGACATGATAGTGACCAAAGAAGTCATCATTAAATGATCTAATCTCTTGCCCTTTTCTTGCTTTTATAGTCCCTTCTTTATCTGACAAGTTTGGAATTTCTCCCAGCTGTTAAAACATTGAGTGTCATTGTGTGGAATTGTACCCCTCTTATCCTATGGTTTTTGTCAGTGTTTATTTTTTATAAATGAAAATTAAAAAAAAAAAGAATTCATTTAGTGACCTGAACGTTGTCTGAAACACAGTAGGAACTCAGTAAACATTAATGTTGCTTTATCTGCACTTGACTGAGAGTTTACGAAGAGCTCCATCTTTCGAGGTCAGCGAAGAACACAATTTTGAGCAATACTGATAAATGAATGAAATGAGCTAGACTGATGAGTGAGCAGGCTTATAAATGAATTAAAAGACAGGTTTCCTTTCAACTGATTAGTTGATAATAACCATCAAAAGCTTAGAAATAAAAAATACTTCAGTTCATAAAATTTTCTTTTTGTACATGCTTTTTAAAAAAGTCATAAAGTAGGGGGCTGGGTGCTGGCACAACCAGTAAAGTATACAAGTTAACATGTACAAGGACCCAGGTTTGAGCCCCTGGTCCCCACCTACAGAGTGGGAAGCTTTGCAAACACTGAACCTAGTGCTGCAGGTGTCTCATTTTCTCTCTTCCTATCTATCTCCCTCTCCCCACTCAATTTCTCTTTGTTTTATAAAAACAAACAAAAACAAAAAAGAAAAAAATGGCTACCAGGAGTGGTGGATTGGTTGTGTAGGCATCATGCCCCAGCAATAACTTTGGCGGCAATAAAAAAATGATAAAAATATGAAGTTTTTTCTTTAATATTTATTTATTCCCCTTTTTTTGTCCTTGTTGTTTTATTGTTGTAGTTATTATTGTTGTTGTTACTGATGTCGTCATTGTTTGATAGGACAGAGAGAAATGGGAAGAGATGGGGAAGACAGAGAGGGGGAGAGAAAGATAGACACCTGCAGATCTGCTTCACCTGCTTGTAAAGCGACTCCCCTGCAGGTGGGGAGCCGGGAGCTTGAACCAGGATCCTTATGCTGGTCATTGTGCTTTGCAGCCACCTGTGCTTTGTGCCACCTGCACTTAACCCGCTGTGCTACTACCTGACTCCCCAAAAGATGAAGTTTTTAAAGAAGATTATAAAGTAGGATAAGCAAGATAACTTACCTGGGAAGGTACCTGCTTTGTCATACTCAACCCAGCTTCTACTCAGGTCCTTACTATGCTTTGGTGCTTTGTTGCATCCTCTCTCTCTCTCTCTCTCTCTCTCTGACTGGAGTGGTGAAGCCCCAACAAAAGATAATAAAGTATTAAGCAGATACTATTTATTTTATGCTGTTATTAATACTTTGCACAGGTGATATGATACAGGGAAAAGAAGGGAAGAGAAAATAGGAGAAAAGCAGCTTAAAACCAGAAATGGCTATCAAAAATGTGAAGACTAACAGATTTAATTTTGGTTTTAAGTTTATTTACTTATTTATTCATTTACTTCTGCCTCCAGGGTTATCGCTGGGGCTTGTTGCTGGCACCACAAATCCAGTGTTTCTGGCAGCCATTTTTTTCTCCATTATTATTGGCTAGAATGAGAAGATAGAGAGGGAGAGACAAAGATACTTGCAGACCTGCTTCACTGCTGCAGGTACGGAGCCGGGGTTTGAACCCGGATCCTTGTGTGGGTCCTTGCATTTATGTGCGCTTAACCAATTTATGTATTTATTTAAAATTTAAATTTTCTTTTTTTATTGAATAGAGACATCCAGAAATTGAGAGGGAAGGGGGTAATAGAGAGGGAGAGAAACAGAGAGACACCTGTAACACTACTTCAATGCTCACAAAGCTTTCCCTCTGTAGGTGGAGACCATGGGCTTGAACCTCGGTCCTTGTGCATTGTAACATGTGTGCTCAACCAGGTGCACCACCACCGAGCACTTATTTATTTATTTAAGTTTTTGTATAGGTAACTCCTACCTGCAACATAAAATTTATTTAAAAAAATTCATCAGTGATTTAATAGTGATCTGCAAGACTATAAAATGACAGGGAAGGGGCTGGACAATGGCACACCCAGAAGAGAGCATATATTACAGTGCACAAGGACCCTAGAGTTCAAACCCCCGGTCCCTACTTGAAGGGGCCAGGGCATTTTTAAGGAGAGGTGAAGTGGTGCTGCTGGTGTCTCTCTTCCTCTCTATCTCCCAGTTCCCCTCCCAGTTTCTCTCCATCTTTATGAATCGTTTAATCAATAAATCTCAGCAGCAACAAACAAGAAAATAAAATAGAAAGATATAAGGAATATAGTCCCACACCACACCCTGCACCGAAGTTCTGTACTCCCCTGCGCACCCAACGATAGCCACCATAGTTCTCTCAAAGGCTTAGAGTTAAGTTATTTACTATATATTTTTTCTTTGTAAGTTCATGTGTTTTGTTTCCCTGCATTTCACATATGAGTGAAACCTATGACATGAAATTTGAAATAGCTCAATTGGTAGAATATGAACCAGACTTTGATGCCCGAAGTTCCTGATTTGATCTGTGAAAAATAAATCACTTACATTATTCTTAAATCTGTTTACCTTTTAGGAGAACAAGAATTTATTTATCCTTCCTTTCTCCTTCTCCTTCTCCTCCTTCTCCTTCTCCTCCTCCTCCTTCTTCTTCTTCTCTTTATCCTTCTACTTCCTCCTCTTCCTTCTTCTCCTTCTCCTCCTCATCCTCTTCTCCTCAACCACTTTTCTTCCTCCTCATTTCTCCTCCTCCTCTTCTCCTCCTCCTTCTCCCCTCCTTTGTCTCTTTCTCCTCCTCCTCCTTCTCCTTCCTCTCTTCCTCCTCCTGCTCCTTCTCTTCCTTCTTTTGCCTTGTGATTCCTTCTAGCTACCCCATAGCAAAATATTAATTTCCCCTATTATTTGATTTCTCTTCTACATATTAAGTTCACTGTTTTATGCCTTGCTTTCTTTATTTAAAAACTCATTCCTTTTTGGGAGATAAAAGGCTGCCTCTTTTCTTTCTTGTATGGCATTTTTTTAATATTCAACTAGTTTTTCCATTGATAGTTTTTTAGGTTTCAGATCTTTTGTCATTACAGGTAATGACAATTGATGAATAATTTAGTCCAGGGGGCAGGCGTTGGTGCACTAGGTTAAGTGCATACACTACAGTGCACAAGGACCCGGGTCTAAGCCCCTGGTTTCCACCTGTAGTGGGGGAAGCTTCACAAGTGGTGTCTCTCTGTCTCTCTCCCTCTCTCTCTCCCCCTCTCAATTTCTCTCTGTTTCTATCCAATAGTAATATTGTATTACACCTATGTATATTTGGGTCCATTTTGAAACATTTTATATAATTTATTTTATGGGCTTGTAATATACTTAAAAAGGATTGGTCTACTGTACTAGCAAAAAAACTTTTCTAGTTTTTCCTTGCATATATTTAAATAATAGGATTTCATACTGTTTAATAAATACAGACAAGATCAACTAGTCTTAGAACACACTGATGTATATATACTTACACAGAAAAAAGAAAAGTCCCTCCTGTACTGCTGGTGGGAATGTCAGTTGGTCCAGCCCCTGTGGAGAGCAGTCTGGAGAACTCTCAGAAGTCAAAAAGTGGACTTTCCCTATGACCCTGCAATTCCTTTCGTGGGCATATACCCTAAGGAACCCAACACACCCATTCAAAAAGATTTGTGTATAGCCATGTTCATAGCAGCAAAATTTGTAGTAGCCAAAACTTGGAAGCAACCTAGGTGTCCAACAACAGATGAGTGGCTGAGCAAGCTGTGGTCTATGTACACAATGGAATACTACTCAGGTATTAAAAATGGTAATTTCACTGTTTTCAGCCCATCTTGGATGGAGCTTGAAGAAATCATGTTACTTGAAATAAGTTAGAAACAGAGGGATGGGGAGTCAGGCAGTAGTGCAGTGAGTTAAGCATTTGTGGCATGAAGTGCAAGGACCAGCATAAGGATCCCAGTTCGAGCCCCCGGCTTCCCCCCTGCAGGGGAGTCGCTTCACAGGCAGTGAAGCAGGTCTGCAGGTGTCTATCTTTCTCTCCCCCTCTCTGTCTTCCCCTCCTCTCTTCATTTCTCTTTGTCCTATCTAATAACAATGACATAAATAACAACAATAATAACTACTACAACAATAAAAAACAAGGACAACAAAAAGGAAAAAAAAAAAAAACCCAGAAAGATGAATGTGGGATGATCTCATTCACAAGCAGAAGCTGAAAAGCAAGATCAGAAGAGAAAACACTCAGCAGAACCTGGGCCGGAGTTGGTGGATTACACCAAAGTAAAAGACTCTGAGGTGGGTGGAGGGGAGAGTACAGGTCCTGGAAAAGCATGACAGAGGACCTAGTGGGGGTTGCATTGTTATATGGAAAACTGAGAAATGTTATGCCTGTGCAAACTATTGTATTTCTTCTTGATTGTAAAACATTAATCTCCCAATAAAGGAAAAAAAGTAAAAAAAAAAAAAAAAAAAAAAGAAAAATTGAAGAGAAACAGAAAAAGAAAAAAAAGCTAAAAGAAAAAAGAAACTTGGAAAGTGTAATAATACACTGAAGATTTCTCCTCTTTTTGCTTTTCTTTCTTTTCTAGGCTTTCTGTATTGATCGTGCATTATTTTGATACTTAGAGAATTATTCATTAAACATTTCTTTTACCTCCTTTGACCCTTTTAAAAGATAACCTTTAGAATGTCTTGGAAATGCTAGTAATTTTTATTAATCTTGCTTTGGAAGCAACAGTCTGCCTGACTTCTACCTCGAATAGCTTTGGTCTAGGCCTAAAAGACTTCCTTGTTGCTAAATCAAGTAAGAGTATTTTATCCCTAATCTTACTTTCCCCCACTGCATACCTGAAGTTCCTGACCACACCTTCCTGTTTGACCTATGTCTTCTCTCTCCCTGTAGTTCTTTCCTCCTCCTTTGTTGTGGATGCTTCTTAGGCTACGACCTAGCTGACCTCTATGTCGGGTGCATTTGGGAGTACGGACTGTGCATCAGGTGTTATCAGTGCTTTGCATATATTGCCTCATTTAGTTCTTACCACAGTTTTTTCTTTAAACTCCCTCTCTCTTTTAAAAATTTTATTATGTATTTTTAATTATTATTGGATAGAGACAGAGGGAAACTGAGAAGGGAGTGGGAGATAGAGAGGGAGAGAGACAGAGAGGTACCTGCAGCCCTGCTTCAACATTTGTGAAGCTTTCCCCCTGCAGGTGGGGACCAGGTGATTGAACCTGGGTCCTTGTGCACTGTACCCTTAACCAAGTGCACTGTCGACAGTTTTTAAGGGAGCTATGGTTATCAACTAGACTTTTCAGATGAGACAACAGAGAATTAGAAAAGTTAAGTAACAAGCCCATGAGCATTTATCTAGAAAAGGGTAGAGTCCAAATTGGAGCCAAGGCCTCTGTGCTCTAAACCACCCTAAACTGCATCCCTAATACGCAAGCTAAACTGTCCCAGGCACCCCTGACTCAATGCCTTCTGGGACAGTTACATCCTTGTGTGACTTTAATCACGCTTTCATTCTTCTTCCCTCCATCCTTTCATTTTTTCATCTCCTCCCTCCCCCCATCACTAGGGCTATTGTTGGAGTGCTCCAACTTTTCCTGGTGGTCTTCCCTCCCTCCATTTTCTTCTTCTATAGAGAGTGAAAAAGAGAGAGGCAGACAGAGAGAAGGAGAGACAGCTGTAGCACAAGGACCAGGGCCTTGAACCTGGGTTCTCGCACATGATAATATGTGAGCTCTGTCAGGTGATAGAGCTCAGCTCCCCCTTCTCTTTCATAAGATGACTCCCTCGTTTATGTTTGTGTTGCTAGTATTCCTCTTAAGTTCTAGACATACACTTAAGATAGTTCAAGTGAAATAACTCACTTAGATAGTGTGCTGCTTTGTCATGGGCGTGACCTAACTTCACATCTGGCTTCTACTGCATTGAAGGAAGCTTTGGTGCTTTTTTTTTTTTTTTTTTTTTGCCTCCAGAGTTATTGCTGGGGCTGGGTACCCGCACTACAAATCCACTGCTCCTGGAGGCTATTTTTTCCCATTTTGTTGCCCTTGTTATTGTTGCCATTGATGTTGTTGTTGGATAGGATAGAAATTGAGAGAGGAGGGGAAGACGGGGAGAGAAAGATAGACACTTGCAGACCTGCTTCACCACTTGTGCAGCAACCTCCCTGCAGGTGGTGAACTGGGGACTTGAACCAGGATCTTTACGAGATCCAAATGCCCGTTGTTGGGCTTCACACCTTGTGCGCTTAATCCACTGCACTGCCGCCTGGCTCCCTGGTACTGTGATATTTTTTTTTTTTTCAATTTTCTCTGCCTTTGTGCCTTTCTCCTTCTATCTTAAAAAGTTATATTTTTTACTGTTAAGTGGACATTTTCACTTAGATTTCCCTCAAATAATCTTAGTTTCAGCATGCCAATTTGGTGTCTTGAGAACATGGATCTGGTGTTGGTCTTCCTCTTTCTGAACTTAAGAATAAAGAACATTAAGGGAAAACAAGGTGAAACTTGGCCTGGGTGTGGCATAGTGCACCAAAGCAAAGGGCTCTGGGGAAGGAGGGTAAGAGACAGGAGGAAGAGACATTGGGATCCTGTTGTGTCTCTGAGACACCCATCAAGGGGAGATGAGAGGCTGTGCCTATGTGTTAAAGACTATACTGTAAGCCATTACCCCCCCCCCCCAATTAAAAAACAAAAACAAAAACATGCATCTGGAAAGATGGGGTTGCTGTCTTATTTATTGTCTTATCCTACAGTATCCTGTAGAAAAGCTAGCAGTTGAGAACACTTTGATCACAGACATTCTATATTTGGGGCTCGTGCTTTGCATTCATTAAAACTAGATTCAGTTCATCAGTGCCTATTGCTAGGCCTCAGCCTCAGCCCTCAAGCTGCAATGATTCAGTTTGATTTGCATGTCCTTGGTCTTCTAAGGCCAGTAAATTCTTTAGGAAAGTTCATTGCTTTCCCCCCACACTCCTAAGTAATTTACTTATAGAAGGTTCATTCATTTCCCAAAAGTGAACAGGACTTCCGCTCATGGAATAATTAACACTGAAGGTCTGTACTTGAGCCTGTGGTACAACCCATTGGAATTAGCGATCACAGAAAAGTCAAGGTGAGATATCATTCCATTTAAAAACAATTACATTCCAGAGGGAGGAGAAGACTTCTGACTGAAAGATTGGTTTTGATGCCTTTGTAACTGATTGCAGTAAGGAAGATTATCATCATTCCACTTCCCCAGAGCATTATTTTTCTTTTTATTGCTCTATTAATTAAAATTTTAAATTGTAAAAGTAACAAAACTGCCAGGCCCTTGAGATGATTGCTACCAACAGCTTCACAGCCTTCTACACCCTGCCACAGACTCACACCAATGGATAGATACAGGCACACTAATCACATATTTGGAGACCAGGTTTATTGTTTCTAAAGTAATGAAACCATATAATGCTTATTAATCTCCCACTTTTTTCTCTAACTTAACTCTGTATCATCAATTTACCATCCATGTCAGTTAACCTTTTTATCTTTTTAATAACAGTAATCTAGGGGTTGGACAGGTAGCTCAGCATTAGAGCATAGGACCTGTATGTCTGAGATTCTCTCTCTATATATATATTTATAATGCTTGCTCTCATAAAAATAAGTAGATACTTAAAAACATTTTTAGGGGGCCAGGTGGTGGTACATTCAATAGAGCACACATATTGCCATGTGAACCTGGGTTCAAGCCCTGTGTCCACCTGCATGGGAGGGCAGGGTTCATGAGAGGTGAAACAGCTACAGATGTATCTCTCTGTCCTTCTCTATCTCCCCCTCTCAAATTCTGTATCTATAAAAGGGAGGGGGTAAGAAAATTGGCTACCAAGGAGCTGTGGATTCACGTGCAGGCACCAAGCCCTAGCTATAATCCTGGTGGCAATATAAATAAGTAAATAAACAAATAATTTAAGAAGTAGCATGTAGGAGCTCAGTGATAGTTCACTCAGGCACACACTTATCATGTGGGAGTGTCCACAAGGACATCACTAAAGCTCCACAGGTGGGAGCGGTATTGTTTCTCCTTTTACACACACACACACACACTCTCTCTCTCTCTCTAATTAAAAAGTCAGTCCATGTGCAGTAGAATTGCATATGCACAAGGATCTAGCATGGTCCCAAATTATTAGCAGAGCACATTCTAAAATTTATTCAACTAATTCCTTTTGCTGAGCATTACATTGTTTTCTATTTCTTTTCTTTTTTTATTCCAAGCCATTCTTTTAATTAGTGATTTAATGTTGATTTACAAATTCCATACTGTCCTCATCACCAGAGTTGTGTGCCTCCATTTCCTCCAATGGAAACTGCAGTGGTTCTCCCAAGGTCACAGATACTAGTTGACTATTATCTATCTATCTATCTATCTATCTATCTATCTATCTATCTATCTAATCTATCTATCTTGCTTTCTATTGGGGAATTAATGTTTTACATTTGACAGTAAATACAATAGTTTGTACATGCATAACATTTGCCAGTTTCCCATATAACAATACAACCCCCACTAGGTCCTCTTTCATCCTTTTTGGACCTGTATTCATCCCCCTGTTCAGTATTTCTATAGGCAAAGTTATAGGAGACACCTTTGTACATATTCTCTTATATAATGAGATTTATTTCTGAAAAGTTCTAAAAGCAAGATTACCAAGCTACAGGGTTGGCTAGTTTCTAAAATGATACTAATATATGAGCAGAGGAAGGGAAAAGGGAAGTGATGTGCTTTTCTGTCTGCCAGGTACTACAGTCGGTACTTTCCATAAGTTGTTTGGTTTCATCTTGGTCTCCTGCTTCTGGTCTTGCCCCAATCCCTCCTCTACATAACCACAGATGAACATGCCACTTTGTGCTATGAAACTCTGCACAGTTCTCATCTCCCTCAGGATTAAGGCCAAACTTTTAACAGGATCCACAAAGCCCTCCGTGGTTTAGTCCTGTCCATCTCTTCAGCCTCTTTGCTCCTCTCCTGTCAGTTTGTTCCAGCACATCTGCACTCTTGGCAGTTTCCCACCATTGCAGATCACCAAAGCTTTTGCTCTCCTTTCTTCTGATGGTCTTTTATCACTTCTTCCCCTGACACATTTCACTCAGAAGTGAGCACTTTGTCAGTCTCTGGTTCTTTCAGAACACTGTTTGTAGGTTGGTTTGTGAATCAGTGATGCTAAATCATGTTGCTGTGAGTCAAAAGCTCACCAGTTTAATATAAGTCCATTGATTGACCATCAATGTGTGCTTCAGGTCTGGGTTATTCTCTTGGGCAGTTTACCTTAATGATGTGCCTGATGGAAGGTTTCCTATCCTGTAACTGCACCATCTTAAACTCTTGGATTTCTTGATTGCTGTGGCAGGGAAGGAGAGGGCTGAAAGCATTTAGTTGTATTTAGAGAAAAAAAGAGAGTGCTGAGAGTATTTAGTTGCCCAGAGGTGAGGTTTCTCCCATTCACTCAACTGGTTAGCTCTGTCATACAGCCATTTTTTTTAAAACTGCAAGGGGGCAGAAGTGTAATCCTCTCATGAGATAAGAAAAATGAGGATTGGAAATAGGGGGATATCTACCACAGCTACCACCCCTATCTCTCTCTGCCTACTGGAATTGCTTTGTGGTAGCAGAATAGAGGCTTTTATGTTCAGACCTCTAGCATCTGGCACACTGGTTCCTAGGAAAAAGCTGAGAAGCATTTGTGAAGCACATGCATTCATATAGAACAGTAATCCATACTTTATACGTGGAGACCACACAGTGGTCAAAAGGCCTATAATTATACAGCAAAGAGGCAGCAAAGTTGGTTTCAAACACAAGGTTTCCAGTTTCTAAAATTAATTCTTTCAGGAAAAGTTCTAGATGTTAAGATTCTCAGGTATGATTTGGGACAATAAACAACTCACCAGGGGGCTTCCATTTTGTGTTCTGGAAGTCTGTGCTGAAAAATTTAGCAGGTATTTATGACCTAAGTCCTTCCATCTATGGACTTGAGGGAAAAAAAAATACTGGGAAAGGAAGATAGATCTGTCTGTTGGAGCCCAGAACTTGCATCCCTGAAGCCCAATGGCTGTAGGTTCAATCCCCAGCACCACCTTATTCCAGAGCTGAGCAGTGCTCTGGAGTCTACCCCTCCTCTTTCTCACATACATCCTCTAACAAAATAAACAAATAAAAATAAATAAATAAATATTTTAACAAAGAAAAAAGTAGAAAAGCCAATCCTTAACCAAATTGAAGATCCTTTGGTCACTATTAGAGCACCACTCCATCATTTTTAAAAATAGCTTTGAATTTTATTTATCTATTTTTAAAAAAATTATTAGTGATTTAATAGTGGCCTACAGGATTATAAGCTTACAGGGATTTATTTTGACACTACAGCCACTAACATAGTTTTATGCTGTCCTCCCCTTAATCAATAATCACCAGAGTCCTCACAATGTCTTAGAGACAGTTTGTTACTTTTTTTGCTTTTGCCAGTTTATGGGTTAATATGTTTGAGTTTTAAGTAACCTTCTTACTTTTATAATTTTGTGGCTACCGAGTGCTATAGAATTGGGGATTCAAACTGAGTTTGAACCCCAACTCTGTCACATCCCTCCTGTTCCCATGACCAAACATTTCTGAACCTCTTTCCTTATCTTTTTTTTTTTTTCCTCCTCCAGGGTTATTGCTGGGCTCGGTGCCTGCACCATGAATCCACTGCTCCTGGAGGCCATTTTTCCCCCCTTTTGTTGCCTTTGTTGTAGCTTCCTTGTGGCTATTATTATTGCCCTTGTTGACGCAATTCGTTGTTGGATAGGACAGAGAGAAATGGAGAGAGGAGGGGAAGACAGAGAAGGGGAGAGAAAGATAGACACCTGCAGACCTGCTTCACCGCCTGTGAGGCAACTCCCCTGCAGGTGGGGAGCCGGGGGCTCGAACCGGGATCCTTACGCCGGTCCCTGCGCTTTGCGCCACATGCGCTTAACCCTCTGCGCCACCGCCCGACCCCCTCTTTCCTTATCTTATAAAGCAACACTGTGTGAATACTCACTTCACTATAATTTTTAGTTGACCACAAAGTGCTAACTTGGTCCTCCAATGACTCAAAATTCTAATAGAATTTCTGGTAACTACACGTTTTTATCAGAGCTATCCACAGAAACTCAGCCAGTAAGATAAGTGCCTACCCGGCACCTATGTGTAATATATGTATATATATGTGTGTTAATGTATGTTTATTTGATATATATGTGTACAGACATACCTGCTGTTGGCTCTGTCATTTTCTTATTTTTAAACTTTTCTTTCTTTTTTTAATATTTATTTTATTTATTTATTCCTTTTTGTTGCCCTTGTTGTTTTATTGTTGTAGTTATTGTTGTTGTTGATGTCATCATTGTTGTATAGAACAGAGAGAAATGGAGAGAGGAGGGGAAGAAAGAGATGGGGAGAGAAAGACAGACACCTGCAGACCTGCTTCATTGCCTGTGAAGTGACTATCCTGCAGGTGGGGAGCCGGGGCTCGAACTGGTCCATTAGCGCTTTGTGCCACATGCGCTTAACCTGCTGTGCTACCACCCACTCCCTTATTTTTAAAGTTGTTAGTTTAAATCTGGGAGTTATATTTTAACAGTTTAATTTCTCTTTAGAACAAGTCACATTTTGCAAGCAGTATTTTGGAAGCAGGATTACACTAAGACAGACTAGTTTTCTAGGAATCCAGATTCAAATCTTGTGATCTTCAGCAAAATTACATCATAATACAAAACACACTAACAACAGGATTGTAAACTACAAATAATTACCCTGTATGTACATTTTTTTTTCCTTAGAAGATAGTTGGAGTCTAATCCTTGACACCAGGATATACAGAACATCTTTATCTACCAAGGACAGAATGACCTAAGTCATATATTAGTCAAGCTGTTGACCATATCAAAACTGGTCAAGGATGGATGAACAGAGAAAGTGTTTACATTTTGAAAGCTTGTTCTGAGGTTTAAAAATTTCTGGTTGCTATTAATAAGAAAGCAGGCAAACAATATTACAGATGCATTCCCACTGATACTTGATCTTGTCGAGATCTTCCACTGGAACATGATGTTAGAGATGGACATAGGGGAGACATTACTTAGATATTTTCAACACTACTGAATAATAAGACATTTGACGTAAGGGACATTTCCATTTGCCACAATAGCAAATTATTGCTGAAGACTGTTTAAAAGAAGTGCTTTCCTCTAAAAAGGTTGGTGACACTGACACTTTTTTCCTATAGCACAAGAACACCCTCCTGCTTTCTCAGACAACCAACACAGCTAAGAAAACGTGCTGTGTAGAAAACCTTGTCAGGAGCTTTGACAAAGAGCAGGAGATGGAAAAAAAAAAAAAAGAGGATGTTTTAATTAACTAATGGTAAATTTAGTTATCATCTTTAGGATGAACTCATAAAAGCTGGCCATTGTGTTAAATAACTATAAATTGCAGAATTCCTTAGCTCTTAGCTAGAGTCTCTCCTTGTTGTCTCTTTTTTTCTTTTAAATTTATTTTTTCCTTTATTGGGGGATTAATGTTTTACAGTCAACAGTAAATACAATAGTTTGTAAATGCATAACATCTCTCAGTTTTCTACATAACAATTCAACCCCCACTATGTCCTCTGTCATCCTTTTCCAAGACCTGTATTCTCCCCACCACCTACCCTAGAGTCTTTTACTTTGCTGTAAAAAACCAACTCCAGTCCAGGTTCTGCTTAACGTTTTTCTGATCTTGTTTTTCAGCTTTGGGCCTGTGAATGAAATCGTTCCCTATCCATCCTTCTGTTTCTGACTTATTTCACATAACCTGATTTCTTCAAGCTCCATCCAAGATGGGCTGAAAATGGTAAAATCACTATTTTTAATAGCTGAGTAGTATTCCATTGTGTGTATAGACCACAACTTGCTCAGCCACTCATTTGTTGTTGGACACCTGGGTTGCTTCCAGGTTTTGGCTATTATAAATTGTGCTGCTGTGAACATAGGTGTACGTGAATCTTTTGGATGGGTGTGTTGGGTTCCTTGGGATATATCCCTAGGAAGAGGAATTGCAGGGTCATAGGGTAGGTCTACTTCTAGCTTTCTGAGAGTTCTCCAGACTGCTCTCCACAGGGGTTGAACCAATTTACATTCATAGCAGCAGTGAAGAAGGGTTCCTTTATCCCTATAATCTCTCCAGCAGTTGGTTGCTGCTATTTTTTCTGATGTATGACATTCTCACAGGAGTGAAGTGGTATATCATTGTCTTTATTTGCATTTCTCTGACAATTAATGACATGGAGCATTTCCTCATATGTGTGTTGGCCTTCTAGACTTCTTCTGTTGTGAATATTTTTTTCATAACTTCTCCCCATTTTTGGATGGGGTAATTTGTTTTCTTGTTGCTGAGTTTGATATACTCTTCATATATTTTGGTTATTAGCCTTTTGTTTGGTCTATGGCATGTAAAGATCTCCCATTCTGTGAGAGGTCTCTTTGTTTGTGTGGTGGTATCTTTTGCTGTGCAGAAACTTTTTAACTTGATGTAGTCCCATTGGTTTATTCTTACCTTAGTCTTCTTTGTAATTGGATTCATTTAATTGAAGATGTTTTTAGAATTTATGTGGAAAAGAGTTCTGCCAATATCTTCCTCTAAGTATTTGATAGTTTCTGGTGTAACATCCAAGTCCTTGGTCCATTTGGAATTTACTTTTGTTTCTGGTTCAGTTTACTTTGGTTTTTGGTTCAGTTTCTTTCTGCTGCATGTTTCAACTCATTTTTTCCCCCAAAACCATTCAGTGAAGAGACTCCCCTTTCCTTATTTAATAGTCTTGGCACCTTTATCAAAGATTAGATGGCCATAGGTATGGGGGCTTACTTATGGGCTCTTAGATCTATTCTATTGGTCAGTGTGTCTATTCATGTTCCAGTACCAAGCAGTTTTGATGACAATGGCCCTATAATACAATTTGAGGTCTGGGAGTGTGATGCTTCCAGTTCTGTTCTTTCTTCCCAAGATAGTTTTGGCAATTCTAGGTCTTTTCTGGTTCCAGATAAACATTTGTTGCATTTTTTTTATTTTCCAAAAAAATGAGTTTGGGATCTTGATGGGGATAGCATTAAATTTGTATATGGCTCTGGGTAGTATATTCATTTTAATGATGTTAATTCTTCCAACCCATGAACATGGAATATCTTTGCAGTTCTTTGTGTGTTCTTGTAGTTCCTTGAATAGTGTGTCATAATTTTCAGTATACAAATCTTTCACTTCTTTGGTTAGGTTTATTCCTAGATCTTTTATTGTTTTTGTTGCTATAGTAAAAGGAATTGATTTCTGGATTTCTTCTTCTTCTAACTTAGTATTTGCACAAAGGAATGCCACTGACTTTTGTAAGTTAATTTTGCAGCCTGACACCTTGCTGCATTACCTGACGATTTCCAAAAGCTTCTTAATAAAATCTTTAAAAAAATTTTTAAAATATTTATTTATTTTCCTTTTTTTGCCCTTGTTGTTTTATTGTTGTAGTTGTTATTGTTGTTTTTGCTTTTTATTTGTTGTATTTTGTAGTTATTATTGTATTGTTTGTCATCGTTGTTGGATAGGACAGAGAGAAATGGAGAGAGGAGGGAAAGAAAGAGATGGGGAGAGAAAGATAGACATCTGCAGATCTGCTTCACCACTTGTGAAGGGATTCCCCTGCAGTTGGGGAGCTGGGGGCTGGAACCAGGATTCTTACACCAGTCCTTGAGCTTTGCGCCATGTGCGCTTAACCCGCTGCGCTACCGCCCGACTCCCAATGAAGTCTTTAGGTTTTTCTATGTATAATATCATGTCATCTGCAAATAGGGAGAGTTTGACTTCTCTTCCAATCTGTATCCCTTTAATTCCTTGCTCCTGCCCAATTGTTATGGCAAGAACTTCCAATACTGTGTTGAATAGTAATGGTGATTGTGGGCATCCCTTTCTAGTACCTGATCTGAGGGGAAGTGCTTCCAGTTTTTCACCATTGAGTATGATGTTGACTGTAGGTTTGCTATATATGGACTCCACTCTCTTGAGGAATTTTCCATCTATTCCCATTTTTTTGTAGCGTTTTTGACAATAAAGGGATGTTGTATTTTGTCAAAGGCTTTCTCTGCATCTATTGATATGACCATGTGGTTTTTGGTCTTGCTTTTATTGATGTGGTGGATCATGTTGATTGATTTACGTATATTAAACCAACCTTGCATCCCTGGGATAAACCCCACTGATCATGATGAACAATCTTTTTTAATATACTGCTGTATTCAGTTGGCTAGAATTTTGTTCAGTATTTTAGCATCTATCTTCATCAGCGATATCGTATCGGGCTGTGGCTTTCTTTTTTTTGGTTGTATCCCTGTCCACTTTTTGTGTCAGAATGATGTTGTCTTCATAGAAGCTAGAAGGGAGTATTCCAGTGTATTCAATCTTTTGGAAGACTTTTAAGAGTAGAGGTACTAGTTCTTCTTTGAAGGTTTATAGCATTCATTTGTAAAACCATCTGGTCCAGGACTTTTATTCTTGGGAAGGTTTTTGATAACTGTTTCAATTTCTTTGGCTGTTATTTGCCTGTTCATATTTTCTAGTTCCTCTTTATTTAATTTTGGAAGTTCGTTGGTATCTAGGAAATCATTCATTTCTTCCAGGTTCTCTAGCTTGGTGGCATATAGTTCTTCATAGAAGCCTCACCATGATATGTTGAATTTCTGTGGTGTCTGTTGCGATAGATACTTGTTCATTTACAATCTGATTTATTGGGTCTTCTCTCTTTTTTGTTTTGTGAATTAGGCTAAAGGTTTGTTGATTTTGTTCACTCTTTTGAAGAACCGACACTTACTTTTGTTGATCTTTTGTATGGTTTTCTTATTTTCAGTGTTATTTATTTCTGCCCTAACTTTAGTCATTTCTGTCCTTCTGGTTGCTTTAGGGTTCCTTTCTTCTCTTTCTCTTCCTCCTCCTCCTCCTCCTCCTCCTCTTTCTCTTTCTCTTCCTCCTCCTCCTCCTCCTCCTCCTCCTCCTCCTCCTCCTCCTCCTCCTCCTCCTCCTCCTTCTTCTTCATCTTTAAGGTGTGTAATCAGGTTGTTTATTTGAGCTTGTTCTTGTTTCCCAACATGTGCGTGTATGGCTCTGAACTTCCCTCTTAGTACTGCCTTAGCTGTGTCCTATATATTTTCATAGCTTGTGTCTTCATTTTCATTGTATTCTTGAAACATTTTGATTTATTCCTTAATTTCCTTTTTGACCCAGTAGTTGTTAAGTAGTGTAATATTGAGTTTCCACATTTTGTGACTATTACTAATCTTTTCTTTATTGTTAAGTGTTAGCTTAATTCCACTGTGGTCTGAGAAGATGCTGGGGATGATTTCAATGCTCTTAAATTTGCTAACGCTGTGTTTGTGGCCTAACGTATGATCTATCCTTGAGAATGACTTATGTGGACTTGAGTAGAATGTGTATCCAGTTTCTTGGGGTGAATGACTCTGAACATGTTCAATAGTTCTAGTTTATCTATCTCTTCGTTTAACTACCTCATTTATTTATTTATTTATTTTCTGCCCAGATGACTTGTCAAGTTGAGTGAGTGGGATGTTGAAGTCCCCTACTATTAACTGTGTTGCTGTTAATATATATAATATATCTGTAGCTCTTTCAGTAGATGTTTGATGCATTACATGACCTCTCATTGGGTGCATAGATGTTAATAATTGTTAAGTCCTCGTGATTGAATGATCCTCTTGAGCATTAAGTAATGTCCATCCCTAGCTATTTTATTTTATTTTATTTTATTTATTTATTCCCTTTTGTTGCCCTTGTTGTTTTATTGTTGTAGTTATTATTGTTGTTGTCGTTGTTGGATAGGACAGAGAGAAATGGAGAGAGGAGGAGAGAAAGATAGACACCTGCAGACCTGCTTCACCGCCTGTGAAGGGACTCCCCTGCAGGTGTAGAGCCGGGGTTCGAACCGGGATCCTTATGCCGGTCCTTGTGCTTTGCGCCACCTGCGATTAACCCGCTGCGCTATAGCCCGACTCCCCCATCCCTAGCTTTTAAAATTTTGTTTATTTTAAAGTCTATCATGTCAGTTATGAGAGTAGCTGTTCCTGCTCTTTTTGTTTTTGTGGTCCATTGGTTTATATGATAGGTCTACATGCTTTCACTTTGAATCTGTTTTTGTCTTTTGAATTAGGTGGGTTTTCTGCAGACAGGATATAGTTGTGTTGTGTTTTGTGATCCATCTTCCTGCTCTGTACTATTTGTTTGTTTTTATTTTTTAAATTTTTTATTTATAAAAAGGAAACATTGACAAAACCATAGGATAAGAGGGGTACATTTCCACACAATTCCCACCACTAGATCTCCATTTCCCATCCCATCCCCTCTCCTGATAGCTTTCCTATTCTTTATCCCTCTGGGAATATGGACCCAAGGTCATTGTGGGTTGCAGAAGGTGGAAGGTCTGGCTTCTGTAATTGTTTCTCCACTGAACATGGGCATTGACAGGTCGATCCATACTCCCAGCCTGCCTTTGTCTTTCCCTAGTAGGGTGGGGCTCTGGGGAAGTGGAACTCCAGTACATATTGATAGGGCTGTCTGTCCAGGGAAGTCTTGTTGACATCATGCTAGCATCTGGAACTTGGAGGTTGAAAAGAGAGTTAACATACAAAGCCAAACAAATTGTTGATCAATCATGGACCTAAAGGCTAGAATAGTGCAGATGAAGAGTTGCGGGGTCTCCGTTTTATAGATAGCTAGTAAGTATATTTTAGTTATATTCCAAAGGGCCTGTGGGTATACTAGTGTTTTTTTTTTTTTTTTTTTTTTTGCCTGAGCTCCCAAATATGGGAAAGGTATATAAATATTGTTGACTGTAAACCCCATCGATTTGATCTGACCTGGGGCCCATATTCAGCTTAGGAGCCTATGTGACCTCAGCATCCCTGTAGATCTGAGCTCACATTCTGTGGTCATGAGTAGGTACATTCCAAGCTGCCCCAATATTAGGACCCGTCTTCCTCAGGTGTAGCATAGAGTATATTGTCCATCCTCTCTTCGGAGGATGGAACATTCTCTACCGTTGTTGATCCAAGTTGAGGGCAAGGTCCCATGGGGATGCTCTGTACTATTTGGTAGCCTCCGCAGGACTCTTAGTGAGCAGTTCTTTTTATGTGGGTATTTTATGTTATTTAAAAAAAAAACATTAAAAATTGAAGCCGGAAGGTAGTTCAATGGCACAGTTCATACTTTGCTATGTGTAAGGACCAGGATTTGAGCTCTTGTTACCATATGGGAGCACCATGCAAAGCAGAAGCTTTGTTAGTAGTAGGAGGGTGCTCATGACTTTACTAGTTTTTGCCTGAGCCTGACAGCTAACATCCAAGTGAGCTTAATGCATTGTCTGGAAAGATGGTGTCAGAGTTGAGAATAGGACTAGAAAGCTGGATCAGGGCAGAGAGTAGCTCCCAAAGATGGGGAAAATATATAAATACCATTAACTGTAAGCCCCATTGATCTCAGAACTGGTTTTGATGTGTGTGATGCAAGAGTTAACCTGATAACTGCTATTTCAATGAGATTTAAGTGTGATAGACTCTTAAACAAGTTTGGCTAGATTATTTTTCCTTCAACATAGGACTAGAAAGTTCATCAATGATTGATAAAATGGTGGAACTCATTGATTTTCACCTAAGTACTATTTTAACTTATATATATTTTTTGTTATAACCAAGGCTTTATCACTCTGAGCTGACTTTTGCAAGAGACAGTAACAGAGATGGAGAAAGAGAGGCAGAGAGAGAGACAGTGAGAGACAGAGGAAACCATCACAACACATAGGAACTTCCCACATACTGGTATGGGCTGGGTTGGAGCATGGTCCGTTCGCATGGTAGAACAGGCAGCCTTCCCATTGAACTATCTTGCCAGCCATATTTTAACATTTAAAGCAGAAATAGAATATATATAGGAAGTGGAACTCTTTTGCATCACATGTGCTTCTGGACATAAGTAACTGCTTAAAAAGTTTAAAACTGATAAAACATCTATTAAGGACGTTTTAGTAAGGAACAAGATTTTCTCCCCTACACATTCACTGACCCCTAACTCTACTGTTAGAAGTTCCCTCTGCTAAGACTTCCAGAATTTTTGTGTCAAGTATACATTTTTGTGTGGAGTACGTCGCAGATGAATTCACTCCCTACACTTGGCATGTACAAAATACAACAGCTGGGGGTCAGGCGGTGGCGCAGTGGGTTAAGCGCATGTGGCACAAAGCGCAGGGACAGGCATAGGGATCCCGGTTCGAGCCCCCGGCTCCCCACCTGCAGGGGAGTCGCTTCACAGGCGGTGAGGCAGGTCTGCAGGTGTCTATCTTTCTTTCCCCCTCTCTGTCTTCCCCTCCTCTCTCCATTTCTCTTATCCAATAACGAACAACATCAACAATGGCAATAATAATAACCACAACGAGGCTACAACAACAAGGGCAACAAAAGGGGGAAAAAATGGCCTCCAGGAGCGGTGGATTCATGGTGCAGGCACCGAGCCCAGCAATAACCCTGGAGGAAAAAAAAAAAATACAACAGTTCCCTTTTGCTTTAACAGTGGGTCATCTTTTCATTTCTCACTAGTTCTTCCCCAACAGGCAACCGGAAAGCCAAATTCTGCCAGTTAGCTGGAGCTTTGTCGCGTTCTGCTTTTAAGTTTCTTTTTGCTTTGAAACAACTCCTTTAGAGGAAATGCTTAGTCCCCTGCAGGTTCCTGCCCCAGATAGCACCTTGGTGAATTTATTTGAGAATTTACCAGCAGTAGGAGTGAAGGTTACACTTTGCCTTGTTCGCTTGCTGGTATCTGAGATTGAAGCTTGTGGCTAGTGGGCTTGAGGCCTGTCCTCCCTCAGTCCAAGCTTCCTACAGACTTTCTCAGTCACCTGTCTGAAAGCCAAGTGGGGCTGGCCTTAGCAAGACCCATGTTCCACTTGTGTGCACTCTCATGCTACATGGCAGCCAAGGGAGCCCTGGGGCACTAAACTCAGGTTCTGTTTCTGCCTCTACTGATCAAGGAGCTATTTGAAGTGCTATCCTCCCAACTTGTCAAACAGTAAAAGACTTTCTTCTCAGCCTAATGTTCACCTTCTGGGATTCTGGCCTGGGAGAAAAGAATTCTTAGATACATATGTTTGGCCCTCTTACTCCCCTTTATTTCTCTTCTTCCCACAACCTACTGAGCCTGAAAGTTGGGCTTTTTGTCCATCTCTTTTTCTGTTTATTAGACACTTCAGTGATAGACTCTTGTCCATTCTACTGTAGTGCTTTATCTTAGTCTAAACAGTTAAGTATAGAGTTCAGGGAGAGAAGTAAGCTAGAAAATAAGGGAAAATGCACTCACTGGGGAATATTTTAAGAATATATGTTAATTTAATCAAAGATGAAGTTACATTACATATAATATTCTACTCTTATGTTTTGATCTCTTGAAGTTCTTTCCATATTGATATACATGTTCATATTTAAGTTTTTTTAAAAAGAACTATTATATTTCCCAAAACTAGTAATTTCCAGTTAATCACCCTCCTTCTGAAGGATGTTGTAGTAATTTTCTATACAAATCATACTATAGTGAACATTACTAAGTATAGCTTTGTTCTGTCGCATATTTCTGTGATTATATCCTTTAGTCATATCTCTAGTATGGTCTTGAAGGACCAATAGTGTTTAAAATTATCTTTAAAAGTTCTAGCACTTTTTAGTTTCATCTACTGATAGGAAAGTTACATTTTTTTAAAAAGATAATTCCTGTATAACTATGTCAATGACTAAGAGAATATAAGTTCTTTGAAAGAAAGACAAAAAGAAACAGGAAGGAAGAGGAGTCATTTGGTAAGTACCTATGTAGTGTGGGCTTATGGATTTTACATACTTATGGATTTAGGGAATCACATAGACCTGAGTAAGAATTCCAGTTCTACCACTTACTAGTAATGCACCCTCAGTTTCTCTATTTATATAGGCTGTTGTGAAGATCAGATCAGATAATGCATGTATTTTGCTCGAAAAACATTCTTACTCTTAGTACATAATTCTATTAGTACGAATCCAGCAGTATAATAAATGTTTGACATATACCAACTAATTTTATTCTATACTAGTCCGACATAATACAATGAACCCACTGAAAACCATTAGGAAACTATGAAGACTATTAAAAGCTCTAAATACGCAGGAGATTCAGATATATTTTGGAGATTATTTATGTGGATATATATATATATATATATATATATATTAGGTAGGTTATATGAAATAATTTCTTCTTGGGAATTTAGTTCTTTTAAAGAGCTTTCTTTAATTTCACATGACATATATATACTATTGGATAGAGACAGAGAGAAATTGAGGAGAGAGTAGAAGGTATAGAGGGAGAGTCAGAGAAACACCTGCGGCTCTGCTTCACCACTCATGAAGCTTCCCCACTGCAGGTGGGGAGCAGGAGCTTGAACCTGAGTCCTTGTACACTGTACTGTGTGCGCTTAACCAGGTGCATCACCACCCAGCCCCCCACATAACTTTCTCAAATGCATCTTACAGGAAATATGATAGGTTGATATCTTCACCTTATTTTTCAAAAGTTCAACAATCTGTTGGAATTTCTTTCATTTTTGTTTTTTTTCTTAAGAGAGAGGTAGCCTGGGAATATGGATCGACCAGTCAATGTCCATGTTCAGCGGGGAAGCAATTACAGAAGCCAGACCTTCCACCCTCTGCAACCCACAACGACCCTGGATCCATACTCCCAGAGAGATAGAGAATGGGAAGGCTATCAGGGGAGGGGATGGGATATGGAGATCAGGTTATGGGAGTTGTGCGGAATTGTACGTCTCTTATTCTATGGTTTTGTTAATGTCTCCTTTCTTAAATAAAAAAAAAAAATAAAGAGATTAGGACCACACTATCCCCACAAAAAAAAAAAAAAAAAAAAGAAAAGGAAAGGAAACATTGACAAAACCATAGGATAAGAGGGGTATAGCTCCACACAATTCCCACCATCAGAACTCTGTATCCCATCCCCTCCCCTTTCCTATTCTTTATCCCTTTGGGAGCATGGACCCAAGATCACTGTGGGATGTAGAAGGTGGAAGGTATGGCTTCTGTAACTGCTTCCCCGCTGAACATGGGCATTGACAGGTGGATCCATACTCTCAGCCTGTCTCTCTTTCCCTAGGGGGGCAGGGCTCTTCTATAGAGCTAACATACTGAAATTCTATTTACTTAATTTGTGTATGTATTTTTGTGGTGCTGAGGTCTCAAGACTAATTCTAGGTTGATTTTTTTTCATTGCAAGTTTGTTTATTTTTCTGGAAATCCTGTCAGTTCCCTTCTAGTTAATTTTCAGATTTATCTTCTTGTGTCTGCCTCAACTGCTACTACTCTACTTCAAGTTTCTATTACCTCCCACCTGGCCATAATTCCCACATGGTCTCAGACTGAACTTTTCACAACATGATTCTATTGTCTTTATTTATTTGTTTATTTGATAGAGACAGTCAGAAATCTAGAGGGAAGGGGAGATAGGGAGGAAGAGAGGCAGAGTAACATCTGTAACCCTACTTCACCACTTGCAAAGCTTTCCCACTGCAGGAGGAGACTGGGGGTTTGAACCCACGTCCTTGTGTATTGTAACATGTGCCCTCAATGAGGTACGTTACTACCCAACCCCAGCACATGATTCTATAACTACATGATTTGTATAACTATACAACTGATTTTAATCTTTCTCACCTACCATATTTCTGTAAGAGCAGGTAACGCGACTAATTTTGCCCACTGCTGTTTACCACTGTATTTAGCAGAGAGCCTGGCACATGCTATTACTCAATTAAAAAAATGATTAATGAATGAGTGACTTTATCTCATCTGACTTTAATTGTACTAAGTCCATCTATCCTATATTTACATTTATATGTTCATACATGTCTTTCTCTTACATTCTCCTAATCATAAGGTGATTTCTATATTCTGTCTTGGCTGTCTATATTGATACTTCCTAATCTGAGTGTGTTAGATAGGAAATGGCAGAAACCTCATGACTGACTGTAGGGAAGGAAAGTACTTAGTAAATTACCCTTCCTCTCTCTCTTTTACCGAACTTCTGGGGAAACTCCTTCAGCCATGAAAACCAAGGACAGAGACCAGAGACTGCAGGTTACTATTGTTTGAATCAAGGCTTGAGTCCTGGATAGCTCAGAAAAAGAAGATGGAAATCCATACATATTCTGAGGTCACCGAATTCCTCTACTTGGGACAATCATAGTGTGAGGGTGCTTTTTAGGTACCTCATGAATGATCATCTCATGGATTTCATTCTATTATATCCTTATTGCAAATTAACCTTTAAGCTACAACTAGACAAGACTGAAGATAGTAGGTAGTTGGATTCCATGGTATAGGACACCTTACCAAGTGCAAGTTCAAGAAGTTAAACTATTGGCACGAGGCAGAGATGGATTGGGGAGGTTCTGAGATCTTCCCTGGGGCATTTGGGAGTGCCCCCAAGAACCAGAAAGTTGGCATTGTGAAACTAGGGACTATCCAAGATAGGTACACTGCCTTTGCACTTAGCACTCAGTAAATGTTTGCAATTCCTTTATTACTGTAGAAGGCAAATAGGCACTTATGCTTTAGTTGGGGTAAAGAAATAAATAGCATGCACAGCTCTCCTTTCCTTTAAGTTCTGGCACATTAGACTCTGTCTCTTCATTTATTAAATGGTCTCAGTTACACACACACACACACACACACACACACACACTACTATATATATGTACATATATATATAATTTTTTTATTTTTAAATTTTAATTTATTTAATTTACCAGGTTACTGCTCATCCCTGGCTTATGGTGTTGCGGGGGATTGAACCTGGGATTTTGGGGGCTTAGGCATGAGATTCTCTTTGCATAACCATTATGTCATCTCCCCCACTGTCTGTTACACTTTAAAATAAAAAAAACCTATAGAAAATATAATTCTAGGGCTATGTGGTGGCACACCTGGTCAAGTGCACATATTACCATGTGTAAGGACCTAAGTTCAAGCCTCCAGTCTCTATCTTCAGGGGGATAGTTTCACAAGTGGTGGATCAGTGCTACAGGTCTCTCTCTCTTTCTCTCTCACTCTCTCTCTCTGTCTCTCTCTCTCTCTATCCCCTTTCCCTCCCAATTTCTCTCTGTCCTATCAAATTAAATAAAGTTAAAAAATGCAATTCTAAGTGGAAGGAACTATAACATACTCTAAGTGTTGATAAAGAGGAAACTATTTACTTTTTACAGGGCTTCACTGATCTAGGCCAACTTTTCTAACTAGAAAGAGAGAGACAGAGAGGGAGAGGGAGAGATAGCATGGCATCTAAGCTTCCCCTAGTGCTGTGGGGGCTAGGGCTTGAACTGGGTGGCACACATGGCAAGTAGGCACACTCCCACATGATCTACCATGACAATCCAAAATAAACTTAAAAAAATTTACTAGGGTGCGGGAAATAGCACAGTGATTGTACTAAAGATTTTCATGCCTGAGACTTTTGACGCTCTAGCTTCAATCCCCTGCATCACCATAGACCAGAGCTGAATAGTGCTGTGGGAAAAGGAAAACATTTATTTACTTACTTATCCATACCCCCATCCTGCCTCTCTCTTTCCCTAGTGGGGCAGGGCTCTGGAGAGGTGGGGTCCCAGGACACATTGGTGAGGTCAACTGCCCAGGGAAGTCAGGTTGGTGTCATGGTAGCATCTGCAACTTGGTGGCTGAAAAAGGGTTAAGATATAAAGCAGAAAAAATTGTTAAATAATCAGGAACCTAAAAGCAAAAATATTGCAAATGAGATTTGGAGTCTCCATTTTGGATAAAGGTAGTAGGTCTATCTTAGGGATATGCCAAGGGGCCCATGACTTTACTAGTTTTTGCCTGAGCCTATCAGCTAACATGCAGGCAGACCCAAGGTATTGTCTGGGGAGATGGTGTCAGAGTTGGAAAAAGGACTAGAAAGCTGCATCAGGGAAGAGAGTAGCTCACAAATATGGGAAAAAATATATAAATAACATTAACTGTAAACCCCATTGATTTGATCTGGGACCCATATTCATTGTAGGAGCCTGTGTAACCTCTGCATATCTGTAGGTCTGAGCTTGCATTCTGTGGTCATGGCTAGGAACATTCTAGGCTGCAGTAATGTCAGGACCCATCTTCCTTGAGTGGTAGAGTATGTTGCCCAACCTCCCTTCAGAGAATGGGGCTGACCCTACAATTGTTGATCCACACTGAAGTCAAGGTCCTATAGGGGCCCACAGAGGGGTCCATTATATTGTTCCTGATGCAGATAACCCGTGCCAGTGGCGAGAGGGATCTGTTAGATGTCTAGGCCCATAATGTCTGTGAGGGAATCCCAGGACTCCCTGAGTCAGGCCCTATGTGATGGGGTGGCCTAGTAGTGACCAAAGAGCCATCACTGAAGAATGCCAGTCTCTTGCCCATATCCAGCTTTTGTAGTCCTTACTTTGTCTGAGAAGATTAAAGTTGGAGTGAGTGATTGAGGGAAGTGAAATTGGAAGTAGGTGAGAAGGGTATCTAGGTCTAAGTAGAAACTATCGACTGGCTACGGAAGAAGGGCAAACGCTAGAAGAAGAAGAAGTAGAAACTATTTGATTAGGTGCTTTATGGTGTATTTTTTAGGTCTTTCTACTTGCTTGCTGCATTTATTGACTCACTGAAAACTATTGTGCACTTTTGTTTTTAAAGTATGTATTTTCCCCTGTTTTATGGATACATGTGTACATATGCCCTATCTAATGGGCTTTAGTGTATATATAGGTTTTGAGGCTTTGTTAGGAAGTGCACCACCCGAAATGGAATTAAGGAGTCCTATGAGCTAGGAAAGGTCTCGCCTGAGTAATGAAGCTGGAGGGTTGACATTCCATGCCTGACATCTCTGGATACAGTTTGAAGTGAAACATGTTGAAGTTGTACTGGTTGCATTGATTAGGTTGGGATCAGCAGATGTAGTATCAGTTGGAATGAACTGAGAGAAGCATGCAGGCAAGTGAGCCCCACCCCAAAAGATTCCAGGACTGGGAGAAATATGGGTTTTATAGAGAATAGGGAAGGCTCCTGCTTTTTTAGAGTTTAAGAAGGCAATAGATAGTTATTGCTACAACTATATTATTTGGAAATTGGGTTGACTTTGAAAATCCTATTGTTACAATTTGATGTATCATATAAGACTTCATAATTTATGTCCTTTAATGCTATTTAGATACATATACTGTATCTTATAAAGTGACACCACTAGTTACTTCTTTTCTCCCTGGTTTAAGATTATAGATGATTTAATATTTCAAAGAAAAACTCATTATTAGAAATGTATGAACACCCCACACCTATGGACATCTAATCTTTGACAAAGGTGCCCAGACTATTCAATGGGGAAAGCAGAGTCTCTTCAACAAATGGTGTTGGAAAAAATTGGTTGAAACATGCAGAAGAATGAAACTGAACCACTATATTTCACCAAATACAAAAGTAAATTCCAAGTGCATCAAGGACTTGGATGTTAGACCAGAGACTATCAGATACTTAGAGGAAAATATTGGCAAAACTCTTTTCCACATAAATTTTAAATACATCTTCAATGAAACGAATCCAATTACAAAGAAGACTAAGACAAGAATAAACCTATGGGACTACATAAAATTAAAAAGCTTCTGCACAGCTAAAGAAACTACTACTCAAACCAAGAGACCCCTCACAGAACGGGAGAAAACCTTTACATGCCATATATCAGACAAGAGGCTAATAACCAGAATATATAAAGAGCATGCAAATCTCAACAACAAGACAACAAATAACCCCATCTAAAAATGGGGGAAGGACATGTACAGAATATTCACCAAAAGGCCAAGAAACACATGAAAAAATACTCCAAGTCTCTGACTGTCAGAGAAATGCAAATAAAGACAACAATGAGATACCACTTAACTCCTGTGAGAATGTCATACATCAGAAAAGGTAACAGCAGCAAATGCTGGAGAGGTTGTAGGGTCAAAAGAACCCTCCTACACTGCTGATGGGAATGTAAATTTGTTCAGCCTCTGTGGAGAACAGTCTGGAGAACTCTCAGAAGGCTAGATATGGACCTACCCTATGATCCTGCAATTCCTCTCCTTGGGATATATCCTAAGGAACCCAACACACCCATTCAAAAAGATCTGTGTACACATATGTTTTTGGCATCACAATTTGTAATAGCCAAAACCTGGAAGCAATCCAGGTGTCCAATAACAGATCAGTGGCTGAGCAAGTTGTGGTCTATATACACAATGGAATACTACTTAGCTGTAAAAAATGGTGACTTCACCGTTTTCAGCTGATTTTGGATGGACCTTGACAAATTCATGTTAAGTGAAATAAGTCAGAAAATAAGTCTGGCAAACGCTAGAAGAAGTCAGAAACAGAAGGATGAGTATGGGATAATCTCACTCTCAGGCCGAAGTTGAAAAACAAGATCAGAAAAGAAAACACAAGTAGAACCTGAACTGGAATTGGCGTATAGCACCAAAGTAAAAGACTCTGGGGTGGGTGGGTGGGGAGAATACAGACCCAAGAAGGATGACAGAGGACCTAATGGAGGTTGTATTGTTTTATGGAAAACTGGAAAATGTTATGCATGTACGAACTATTGTATTTACTGTTGAATGTAAAACATTAATTCCCCAATAAAGAAATAAAAAAAATGTATTAACAATTTGAGCATACTGTTGAAATTCAATCAGATTGCCAATTGGAAGTCTTAAGAGGTTAGATTGAAGGAATATATATATATATATATATATATATATATATATATGTTTAGAACTATGGTCTATGCATCAAAAAGCTTGAGACATTCAGTCTATTTTTTCCCTCATATTGATTAAATAGTGATTTGTAAGTTAATAGGAGTGTATATTAATACCATTCCTGCCACCCAAAGTCTGTGTTCCTCTCCCCTCCCCGCCACAGTGAAGCTGAAAATGTACTCTTACCCCCCACCAGAGATTTTTACTTTGGTGCCATACTCAGAACTCAGTCAGATTCTGCTTTGAGTTTCCCTTTGTGTTCTTCTTTCTCAGTTTCTGTTGATGAGTGGGATCATCCCATACTCGTCTTTGTCTTTCTGACATGTCACTTAACATAATTCCTTCTAGCTCCATCCAAGATGGGTCAGAGAAAATGGGTTCATTATTCTTAATAGCTGCATAGTTCCATTGTGTATATATATTTCACATTTTCTCAGTTGTACATCTGTTGTTGGGCACCTGGTTTGCTTCTAGGTTTTGGCTATAAAGAATTGTGCTGCCATGAACATAGGTATACACATATTTTTTTTTGGTTGGGTGTTACAGAGTCTTTAGGACATACCCCTAGGAGAGGAATTACTGGATCATATGGAAGGTCCATGTCTAGCCTTGTGAGAGTTCTCCAGACTGCTCTCCACAGAGGTTGGACCAGTTGACATTCCCACCAGCAGTGGAGGGACTAAAGTCCCTCCAAGTCTGGCTTTAATGGTAATGGGGATTGAGCATGAGACTTCTGGAGCCTCAGACATGCAAACACAATGCTATAATATATATATATATATTTTTTTCCCCAAACATTTTTTTCTTATTCTTTTTTTTAAATTTATTTTTTATTTAAGAAAGGATAAACTAACAAAACCATAGGGTAGGAGGGGTACAACTCCACACAATTCCCACCACCCAATCTCCGTATCCCCTCCCCTCCCCTGATAGCTTTCCCATTCTCTATCCCTCTGGGAGCATGGACCCAGGGTTGTTGTGGGTTGCAGAAGGAGGAAGGTCTGGCTTCTGTAATTGCTTCCCCGCTGAACATGGGTGTTGACTGGTCGGTCCATACTCCCAGTCTGCCTCTCTCTTTCCCTAGTAGGGTGGGTCTCTTGGGAAGCGGAGCTCCAGGACACATTGGTGGGGTCTTCAGTCCAGGGAAGCTTGGCTGGCATCCTGATGGCATCTGGAACCTGGTGGCTGAAAAGAGAGTTAACATACAAAGCCAAACAAACTGTTCAGCAATCAAAGGTTGGAATAGTGGAGAGGAAGTGTTGGGGAGGGGGTATTCACTGCAAACTCTAGTGTACTTCTGCTTTCAGGTATATATTTTGCAGTAGTTTATGGATACGTGTGAACATATGCTCTCTCTCACAGAACCTGGTCTATATCTAGGTTTTGGGACTTTGTTAGAAAGTGAACCACCTGGGATGGAATTAGAGAATGCTATGAAAGGAAAGGTCTCACCCAAGTAATGAAGCTGAAGGGTTGTCATTCCACACATGAAGTCTCTGGACACTGTCTGAAGTGAAGCATGTTGAGGTGTCAATCGTTGCATTGATTAGGTTGCGATCGGCTGATGCAATATTATTTGATATGGATTGGGAGAGGCATGCAGGAAAGTGGACCCTATCGTAAGGTTCCAGGACTGGGGGAAATATAGGCTCTATAGTGGAGATGTGAGGTTCCTGCTGTCTTAGGGTTCAAAAAGACAATGGATAGTTAATATTATCATCACATTATTTGGTAATTATTTGGTTAACTTTGAAAAGTCCTTTTGTTAGGGTTTGCTGTACAGTACCTAGTATCTTATATAGCTGTGCCACTGGTTGCTTCTGATCTACTTGGTCTAGGCTTTTGAGAGAGTCCGCATATCAGATACACAGCCTATATATTAAAAAGACTCAGTCTGTGTTTTAAAAACTTTGAGACATACAATTAATTTTCCCCCTCTCATATTAATTAACTAGTGATTTATATGACTACACTTTACTAGGAGTGTACCTAAACACCATTCCCACCACCAAAAGACTGTGTCCCTTCCCACCCACCCACCCCTGTTTCCCAAACATTTTTTTTAAATTTGTGATTAATAATGGGTTACAGGATTGTAAGATTACTGAGTATAGTTCCACATTGTACCCACCACCAAAGTTCTTTGTTTCCATCCTCCCAGAGATAACCACCATAGTTCTCACAAAGTCTTAGAAACATTTTTGTTTCTTTGCCAGTTCATGTGGGTCATTTATCTAGATTCTACACATGAGAGACTATCTAGTGTTGTATATCTTTGAGATATCTCCCTAAGTTTTCTTTTCTTTTAAAATTTTTTTAATTATCTTTATTTATTTATTTATTGGTTAGAGACAGCCAGAAATTGAGAGGGGAGGGGATGATAGGGATAGAGACAGAGAAATCTGCAGTACTGCTTCACTACTTGTCAAGCTTTCCCCCTGCAGGTGAGGACTGGGGGCTTGAATCTGGATCCCTAGGCACTGTAACATGTGTGCTCAACCAGGTGTGCCACCACCCTAAGTTTTCAATGAATATCTTTTGTTTTGTAATCCTTAATTCCTACCAGAGCTGTGATAATTTGCTAAGAAACAAACGACAGGTCCCTCATTGTCACTGTTATCACACTTTTACACTTTGTTTACAGACCTTATCACAATGTGTTATTATTTGTTTTTTTATTTTTAAGTTAATTTATGCCATTTCTACTAGTCCTTAAGCTCCTTGGGGATAATGAATCTCTATTGTGAAGATACCTTTCTGTATCCATAGGACCTAGAACTATCTCTGGCTTATAGTAGGTGTGCATTGTGCACTTATATGTATCAGTTAGTCCTTCTAAGATCTAAGAAGGCTTACATCATTATAATATTTATTTTAGACATGTAGAAGCAGAGTAAAGAGAGGTGAAATAATTTGCTCATCAGTAAGAGAGTCTTAGAACTTACTAAGTCTGGATGAGTTCATGATTATCATCTTATGCCACAAATACATGTTTGTTAAAAGAAGGAAGGTTTAGGGAGTTGGGCTGTAGCGCAGCGGGTTAAGCGCAGGTGGCGCAAAGCACAAGGACCAGCATAAGGATCCCGGTTTGAACCCCGGCTCCCCACCTGCAGGGGAGTCGCTTCACAGGCGGTGAAGCAGGTCTGCAGGTGTCTGTCTTTCTCTCCTCCTCTCTGTCTTCCCCTCCTCTCTCCATTTCTCTCTGTCCTATCCAACAACGACAGCAACAATAATAACTACAACAATAAAACAACAAGGGCAACAAAAGGGAATAAATAAATAAAATAAATATTAAAAAAAAAAGAAGGAAGGTTCCATGGGAACAGACTTAGAGCAACTTTGACTATGTGACGTAGGAATCATTCAGGACAGACATGTTTAGATTTCAGTTAGTTGATAAGGCCTAATTATAGTTTATACCTACATGAGTGGGGGAGGGTGGGGACAGGTAAGTGATGTAGAGATATTTGGAAATGCTCCAAGAACCCAGGTGATCTAGTCTAGTTTATTTCAGAATACTCCTTTTCTGGATTATTGTCAAGCTATAGTTTGTTGCTATACTCGGAAGCTTTTGTGAGTGAGTGAGTGAGTGTGTGTGTGTGTGTGTGTGTGTGTGTGTGTTTGTGTGTGTGTGCCACTTTAGAAGATTTCTGTAGATAGTTTGTATGCTTTCCAGCTGCACAACTGGTTTTAATTCTCTCTGATACCATTGTATATACTAGAAGAGACTGTTGGTTTAGGGTAGTTTATACTGACCTCTTAAAGAGAGCATAACAACATGTTTTCTCTATTATGTCTTATTTTTATTTTTAAAACTAGATCTTTAAAATGTATTCTAAGAAAAGTATACTTGTGAGGAAAAGGAACCACCCATTATGGAAAGGCACAAAGAAAGTCAGTAAGCCACATCCAGAAGCTTTTTTTTTCTTTCTTTTTATTTCTTTATTGGGGGTTAATGTTCTAAGCCAACAGTAAATACAGTAGTTTGTACATGCATACAGAAGCTTTACTATATCTGTTGTCCTATATATAGCCTTATCTTTTTTCTTTGTATAAATGGGAACATACTGTGTTATGTATTCAAAACTTAAAAAAATATGTGACATTAGAGAATAAGTCTAGAACCTTATGTATGCATGATTCTGCTGAGTGGTCCTGGTCCCAGGCCCAATTTTTAGTCTTGTGAGAAAGAGGGAGGAAGGAGAAAAGATGAGGAGAGAGGAGAGATGTGAAATGAGAGAGTGGAGAGAGAGGGAGAGGGAGGGAGGGGAAGGGTGTGGAGGAGGGAGGGAGGGAGGGAGAGAGAGAGAGAGAGAGCGAGAGAGAGAGACCAATACACTTCCATTATCCACGAAACTCCCCCTGATGCTATCCATGTGCATCTATATCACATGGTCTCCTATGTGTTGCTGGACCTTCCCACATTCTACCCCACTTTGTGTGTGTGTGATTCAATATTGGTTTACAAAATTACAAGATAAAAGGTTCCACGCCATTCCCACCACCAGAGTTCTGTGTCCCCATTCCCTGTACTGGAAACTGCAGTGGTTCTCCCAAGGTCACAGATACAGATTGACTATTATTTCTGTTATCTGTCTATCTATCTATCTATCTATCTATCTATCTATCTATCTATCTATCTATCCATTTTTCTATGGTCCTGACTTCTTTTAAGACACACCAACACCTATTACTACTTCTAGATGTCTTTCCTTTTTTCCTCTTTTCTCTCTGGGTCCTGATGGGATTGGGTTTCAGAGCCCTCTAGTCATCTTCCCCTAACATTTCTCCCCATTCAGGAATATGGATCAGAATTCTTTTAGGTGTGCAGAAGGTGGGAGTTTTGGATTTTTCAGTTGCTTCTCCCCTGGTCTTGGGCATCGGCAGGTTGATCCATACCCTTAGCCTGTTTCTATTTTTCCTTAGTGGGGTAGGGCTCTAGAGGAGTGAGGTTCTGGGATACATTGGTGAAGTCAAATGCCCAGGGAAGTCAGGATAGAATCCTAGTAGCATCTGAAACTTGGTGTCTGAAAGGCAGTTAAGATATGAAGTGGGACAAAATGATTAATGAACAGGAACCATAAGATATGAATAAAGCAGGTGAGAATAGGGATTTTAGGGTGGTAAGAAGCTAGGAAGTCAATTTTAGATATGTTATAGGGGGCCAAGACTTTACTAATTTTTGTTTGAGCTTGATAGTTAACATGGAGGTAGACTAAGAATTTTGTCTAGGAAGGTGGAGTTGAGAATAGAACTGGAAAGCTGGACTAGGGCCGAGAGTAGTTTTCAAAGTTGAAGAGGAAATATAAATACAATTAACTATTTACCCCATCAGTCCAACCCAGAGCCCATGTATGTCCATAATTAGCACAGAAGCCTGTATAACCTCTGAGTCCCTGTCAGTCTGAGCTCACATTTCCTGGTCACAGCTGAGAACATTCTAGGTTGCACTCATTTTAGGATTCGTCTTCCTTGAGTGGCAGGGGAGGCTGATCCAGCCTCCTTTTGGAAAGTGGGGCAGTCCCTACCAGTACTGCTTTATAGTGAGGACATAGTCCTGGAGAGGCTCTCAAAAGGGCTTCAGATGATGTTCCTAATGGAAGTGACCAGTGATAGCGGAGAGAGGGGTCAAGGCCCATCATATCTATGGGGCAATCCTGGGATTACCTGACTAGGGCCCAAGGTGATGGCCATCTAACCTTTTTAAAATTAGAAATAAATTTACTTTTGGAAATTTCTTGGCAAATATGGTAGGATATACAACACATACTTTTTTCTGCCTTCCAAAAGTCCACTGAAACTATAAAAAGAGGTTTCTTTCCCTTTAAGACAAAAATTTATAAAGACAGAGCAAATGGAAGAGAAATCAAAAGCTCTAAATATATGCAACACTGTAAACTGAAATAGGAGATGCCTGAAAATTAAACCCCAAAATATGCAAGGAGAATGCTAAGGGTCACCTGCTCTAACTCAGGGTGCCCTAAATCTTAACTACTGAGGACTAGAAACCAGTTTTAGGATGAGGGCCAGGGAAGCAAGGATGGTTTGAGTAAGGGTGGTTGGACTAAGATCACAGGGCACACAAAGGCATGTACTCTGTACTGAAAATGAAGTAGGGTTTATATGTATACCAATGCCGGTGCATAGCAAAAGTCCAACCCCTCCCCTCCACACAAAAATTTTTTCTCCCTGAGCTCAGAAGTCAGGGTTTGATCTCTAGGTAGGGGCTGGAGAAATTCCTAGAGTTCCTGATAAGGAAACAGAAAACATAAAGAGACTTGACAGTTTATTTTACGCTAAAGACTGTATGGTGAAGCTCTAAGTGATTATTGAATTCAACTCAGTTCTTTATGCCCATTATTTTCCCCCTCATTTTAAAAATTTATTATTAATAGTAGGTTACATGACTATAAGATTAGGGACCAGAGGGGGTCGGGTGATAGCACAGTGGGTTAAATAAGCACACATGGTGCAAAGTGCAAATACTGATGTAAGGATCCCGGTTTGAGCCCCCAGCTCCCCACCTGCAGTGGGGTCACCTCACAAGTGGTGAAGCAGATCTGCAGGTGTCTATCTTTCTTTCCCCCTCTCTGTCTTCCCTTCCTCTCTCCATTTCTCTCTGTCCTACCCAACAACAATGACATTAATAACAACAATAATAACCACAGTGATTAAAAAAAAAAGGGCAACAAAAGGGAAAAAGTAGCCTCTAGGAGCAGTGGTTTGTGGTGAGCTGAGCCCCAGCAATAACCCTGGAGGCAAAAAAAAAAAAAAAAAAAAGCCAACATGGCACTAAAAAAATAAGAACTATTTGAAAAAAATAAAAACAGATTAGGGGCCAGGGGTTGTGCACCTAGTTGAGTGTACACATTATACTGAGCGAAGATCTGGGTTCAAGTCCCTGTCCCCACCTGCAGAGGGGAAGCTTTATGAGTGGTTAAACAATGCTGCAGGTCTCTTTCTCCCTTCCTATCACCCCCTCTCTTAACTTCTGTCTGTCTCTGTCCTAGATACATGAATAAACAGAATATTTACAAAAACAAGATTGCAAGATTACATTGCATATTTCCACACCACACCTACCACAAAAGTTCTGTCCCCCCCACTTCCACCTCCCAATGATAAACATCATAGTTCTCACAAGTCTTAGAAATAGTTTGCTTCTGTTTTTCTCCTCCTCCTCCTTCTTCTCCATCTCCTCCTCCTCCTTCTCCTTTTCTTCTTCTCCCTCTTCCTCCTCCTCCTCCTCTTTCTCTGGCTCATTCTTCTTTGAGCCTGTGGGCCTGCCAGTGGTCCTTCTTGCCTGCTTCACTTTTGCCCTTGGCATGGTATGCAGCAGTATCCTTTTCATATTTTTCCTGCAGTTTATCTGCTTTCTGCTCATATGGCTGTTTATTCTTTAGCCGACTCTTCAGAATACATTTCACCCAACTTTTTTGCAATATCACCAGTGGATAGGCCAGGGTGTTAACTTTTGATCTCTGGGTGATGTTTAAAACAGGAAGAAAGCAGATGAAGGCCTCTTAGGAACATTGGGATCCCTTTTCTTTTCTTTTCTTTTCTTCCCCTTTCTATTTTTTTTTTTTACTTATAAAATGGAAATATTGACAAGACCATAGGATAAGAGGGGTGCAGTTCCACATAGTTCTTACCACCTGAACTCCATATCCCATTCCTCCCTTGAAAGTTTTCCTACTCTTTATCCCTCTGGGATTATGGACCCAGGGTCATTATGGGGTGCAGAAGATGGAAGATCTGACTTCTGTAATTGCTTCCCTGCTCAACATGGGCATTGGCAGGTCGATCCATACTTACAGCCTGTCTGTCTCTTTCCCTTAGTGGGGCAGGGATCTGGGGAGATGAGGCTCCAGGACATATTGGTGGGGTTGTCTGCCCAGGGAAGTCCGGTTGGCATCATGGTAGCATCTGGAACCTAGTGGCTAAAAAAGAGTTAAGATATAAAGCAGAACAAATTGTTGACTAATCACGAACCTAAAGGCAAGAATATTTCAGGTGAAGATCTGGGGTCTCCATTTTGGAAAAAGCTAGTAGGTCTATTTTAGGTATATTCCAAGGGGCCCATGAGTTTACTAGTTTTTGCCTGAGCCTGACCTCTGATATGCAGGTGGACCCAAGTTATTGTCTGACACCAAGTTATTGTATGACACCAGTCATAGTTGGAAAAAGGACTAGAAAGCTGGATCAGGAAAGAGAGTAGCTCCCAAATATGGGAAAAGTATATGAATATTATAAACTGTATACCCTATCAATTTGATATGGGGCCCATATTCATTGTAGGAGCTTGTGTAACCTCTGCATCCCTGTAGTTCTGAGCTCACATTCTGTGGTTACAGCTGGGAACATTCCAGGCTGCACTAATTTCAGGACCCATCTTCCTAGGGTGATAGGTAGAGTATGTTATCCAACTTCCCATTTGGAGAATGGAACATTCCCTACAATTGTTGATCCACATTGAGGGCAAGGTCCTGTAGGGGCCCACAAAGGGATCCATTATGTTGTTCCTGGTGGAGATTACCAGTGACAGTGGAGAGAGGGATTTTGTCAGCTGTTCTAACTTTCTGTTCTAATATAATACAGTTATCCTAGAGCAATCATCAAATCTATTTAGTTTGTTCAAGTTAAGAAGGAAATTATTTTGGGGCTGGATGGTGGTGCACCATGCACAAGAACCTGAGTTCAAGTCCCCAGTCCCCACCTACAGAGGGGAAATTTTTCATAAGCAGTGGAACAGTGCTGTAGGTGTCTCTCCTTCTCCCTCTTACAAACAAACAGAAAGAAAAAAAAAAAAGAGAGATAGAAATAATGGCCCAGGGAATGGTGGAGTTACACAGGCACTGAGCTCCAGTAGTACCCCTGGTGGCTGGAAAAAAAAAAAAACCGTATGTTTTCTGAGTTATGTGAGAAGTAGATATTTTGTTACCTTTCTTCCCCACCAGAGTATTGCTCAGCTCTAGTTTATGGTGGTTCTGGGGGACTGAACAGGGACTTTGGATCCTCAGGCATGAGAGTCTTTTTGCATAACTATTATGCTACCTATCCCCACCTAGAAGTAGATTATTTTGTTAAATAAGAATTGGCTGACAGCATCTGCCATGTTGATTGAATATATTTTTTTAATTTTTAAAATAATTTTTATTTATAAAAAGGAAACACTGACAAAAACCATAGGATAAGAGGGGTACAACTCCAAAGTAAGGACTACAAAAGCTGAATAAGGGCAAGAGACTGGCATACTTTAATGATGACTCTTTAGTCACTATCAGGCCACCCCATCAGCTGGGGCCTTAGTCGGGGAGTTCTGAGATTCCCAAATAGACAAGATGGGCCTAGACCTCGAATACATTTTTTCAAAGTTTTTTTCCCCTAGGATCCTCAGTTTACCCAAAGGTAATTAAGGAATTTCTCCAATTGTATGCTTGTTATCAGTACCATTCCAGTCAAGATCTTATCAGAAATTCTCTCTTTCACACATAGTTTAAGCCAATAAATCTGGAAACTTTAAAAGTAAATTTAGATTATGCTATGAAATGAATCAGTATATCTTCAGCTTGTTGAGGAAGAAACACTTTGCATTTATATCTAGAACACATTTATCCCAGTGACATTGTACAAACACAAATTGAATACATATGAAACCAGTAACTACTTGATTTTGATGAATCTTACCTGTGTTATTTTTGACTGCAATTTTTCTGCTAGAAAGCAGATCTCACATACATGTTAGGTTTAACTTTCTTATACATGTTCCATATTTTAAAATGTTAAAGTTTTAAATTTTTTGTGGGGTTTCCTGAAAGTTTTTTTTTTTTTTTTACTTTACTTTACTTTATTTACTTATTTCAACATGATCTCTAAACACAATCTATCTTAATTCACAGGTGTTGGAAAATCTGAGGGGTCTGGCAGAAACAGAGCTTGTGAAACCAACCCTGTGCACAGTTACCAGCTGTTCAGGGACTAGACCAGTATGGAGGAACTCCTTCAGTACCCTTGTAAACTGGGGAATCGATCCAGACACTCGTAACAGGTTGGTGGCAGATGGTTTGATTTCAAGTTTTTAAAGAATTCTTTGGGTTCCTTGAAGCCTAACATTTGATATTAGACATAATTTTTCTTCATTAGTACTTTCCACAGTTCACTAGGCGGGGCGGGATGGCGGTGGTTTAATTAGTTCGTAACTTCCAGATTTATCAGAGTGATTTCAGCCTTGAAACCAATAGGGAGGGAGGGAGGTGGTGAGAGACAGTAGAAGAGGAAAAGAACCTGAGAAATATAAGAAGAAGACCAATTTGGAGCTTGGATAGTTCCTATAATCCAGCCTCTTGGTAATTGTTTTTGTCTTTGCTTTCTTCACTTGCCATTGCCACTACCAAATGCTTGATTTTGAGAGGTTGAAGTCCTAAAAGGAATCCTGATTACATTACTGCTTTTTTTTTTTTCCCCTTGGGCAAGTGCAAATTCTGATTTCTATCTGAACTTATGTGGAAATTTTGAGGAATAGGTTATGCAAGGAAAGTGATCATGATGATAATGCTGCAGCGGCTTTGTGGATCACATTTCAGTACAACAAAACTCCAGGATATTTCACCCACTTTATTTAGCATGGCATCGAATATAATGTAATTGCCAATTGACTTGTACCCTCTTTTTAACCCTGCTTCTTAGGAATTGGATTCTCCTAACAGTGGTTATCTTTGGGACTTGCTGGGAAAGTGACTTCTTCCTAACCATCTGGTACTCAATGATTTCATTTGTTATTGCCCATACATTGAATAAATATAAATGTCTAGAAATTTAGATTTTATTTTTGTAGCACCAGAGCTACTGATCTTGGGGCAACTTTTAAATTTGTATTATTTATTTATTTTAATAACACTTTAAATATTAAGTATTTTTATTATTTTGGATACAGAGAAAATTGAGAGGGAAGAGGGAGGTAAAGAGGAAGAGAGATACTTGTAGCATTGCTTCATCGATTGCGAAGCTTTCCTCTTACATGTGGGGAGCTGGTGTTTGAATTCAGAGCCTTCCATATGGTAATGTGTGTATTCAGCTGGATGTACCACCACCTAGCCCCAACATTTTCATTTTAAAATTTTGAAAATAGAGGTGGTAAAGAGACTATAGCACAACTTTACCATTTCTGAGACTTCCTTCAGTGTCATGGTGTTCTTTTGTGGTGTTGGGGCTTAAACCAAGGATTCTATACTATACAGATTGAGCTATTTCCCAGCCCTTTTAAAATATTAGTGTATTATTTTTCAACAACTTTTCAGTATGCTATCTCTGTAGTCTACGACAATAAGAAGTTTTAACTCTTGTAACCCTATGGCATAGTTTATTGCACCTTAACAACTTTGTAAATGTTTTTTTTATTAGTAACTTACAAAATCACAAAATAATAAGGGTACAATTCCACACCATTTCCCTCACCAGAGTTCTGTGTCCCCATCCCCTCTACTGGAAACTGCGGTGGTTCTCCACAGGTCACATGAATGGATGAAGACTGTCTGTCTGTCTGTCTGTCTGTCTGTCTATCTATCTATCTACCTATTTTTCCTATGATCTTCTCTTCTTTTCTAAGTCACACCTACACCAATTACTACTTCTGAATGTCTTTCCTTTTTTCTTTTTTTTCTCTCTGGGTCCTGATTGGGTTTCAGAGTTCTCTAGTCACCTTCTTCTAACATTTCTCCTCCTTTGGAAATAAGGAACAAGATTCTTTGTGGGGTGCAAAAGGCGGGAGGTTTCTGTAATTGCTTCTCCCCTGAACATGGTTAATGGCAGGTTCATTTACACCCCCAATCTATTTCTGTCTTTCTCTAGTGGGGTAAGGCTCTGGAGAGGTGAGGTTCTGGGACACATTGGTGAGGTCATCTGCCCAGGGAGTTCAGAATGGAATCATAGTAACATCTGTAACTTGGTGGCTGAAAGGTAGTAAGTTATGAGGCAGGACAAAATGTTTAATAAACAGGAACAAGAAAGTAAGAATAGAGCAGGTGAGAATAGGGATTTTAGAGTGGTAGGAAGCTAAGAAGCCTAATTTAGGTATGTTCCTAGGGACCTATGACTTAAGTAATTTTTGCCTGAGCAATATGGAGGTGAGCTAAAAATATTTTTTGAGAAGGTATAGTCAGAGTTGAGAATAAATCTATAAAGCTAGGTAAGGGAAAACTTGAAGAAAATGTATAAATACAATTAACTGTTTACCCCATAAATTTGTCTTAGGGCCAATGTATATTCATAATTGGCACAGGAGCCTATATTATAAGGCTCTGAGTCTCTGTCAGACTGAGCTCACAGTCATGGTCACAGCTGGGAACATTCTAAGCTGCTGCATTCATTTCAGAACCAGTCTTCCTTGAATGTTAGAGTAGGCTGACCCAGCCTCCCTTTGGAAAGTAGGGAAGTCCCTGTCATTGCTACTTTACAGTGAGGGCAAGGTCATGGAGAGAGAGGCCCTTGAAAGGGCTTATGATGGCATTCCTGATAGAAGTGACCATTGACAGGGGATAAAGGGATCTTTTAGAGGGCCAGGCCCATCCTGTCTATGGAGGAATCCTAGGATTGCCCTGACTTAGGCCCCAGGTGATGGAGTGGCCTGATAGTGACTAAAGACACCATAATTCTCTCGCTCTTTTCCTGCTTTTGAAGTCCCTTATTTGTCTGACGAGTTTGGATTTTCCCTCAGCTGAGTGTCATTTGCACTGAGTGTCATTTGTTGTATCAAAATTGGTCTATACAGTCTGGCCTCAAGTTGGGAAGAAAACAGCTAGGATTTCAGTGAGGTCTAAGTTAGCCTTGAGTTTTATTGCATTTGTTTGATGATTCTAATAAAGGCTGTCATAGGGGCAATAATTGTCCTTTAGTTTATGTAAAGTTTTGCTAGTTTATCTCTTGGCCAATTGTATATATTTTTTTCTAAATATTATCAAGGGGTAACAATAAAGCTGATGCTGTCATAAGAGATTAGGAAATAGATATACCTTACTTTCTTTTGTGTAGTAAGTTGGATAGAGAGATTGAGGGATGTGAGGTAGGGGGTAGGAGAGGAGGTATCTAGGCCTAAGGAATAAATATTTGACTTGAAAAATTATGGTACCTCCTTTAGGCCAGCCATTCTACTAGATTGGTGAGCTTATTATGTCTTAGTATAATCATAGAGGACTATTAAGCACTTTTACTTTGAGGTACATAATTGCCCCTAACTTATGGATATATGTATACACCCTTAGACCCTCGCCTATATCTAGGATCAGTAACTTTGTTGGAGAATGTGCCATCTGAAATGGAACTGGGTAGTCCCATGTGACTTTAATAACTTTTATCCTGGTGTTTTCTTTAGAATTTAGATCCTCCAACACCCATTCATGCTCAAAACTCTACAGAAAATGGGAATAGATGGGAAATTCCTCAAGATAGTGGAGTCTATATATAGCAAACCTACAGCCAACATCATACTCAATGGACAGAAGCTGAAAGCAGTCCCCCTCAGATCGGGGACTAGACAGGGCTATCCACTGTCACCGTTACTCTTCAACATAGTATTGGAAGTTCTTGCCATAGCAATCAGGCAAGAGAAAGAAATCAAAGGAATACAGATTGGAAGGGAAGAAGTCAAGCTCTCACTATTTGCAGATGATATGATAGTATACATAGAAAAACCTAGAGAATCCAGCAGAAAATTACTGGAAGTTATTAGGCAATATAGCAAGGTATCAGGCTACAAAATCAATGTACAAAAATCAGTGGCATTTCTTTATGCAAACACTAAATCTGAAGAAGACATCCAGAAATCACTCCCATTTACTGTTTCAGCGAAATCAATCAAATACCTAGGAATAAAGTTGACCAAAGAAGTGAAAGACTTGTATGCTGAAAACTATGAGTCGCTACTCAAGGAAACTGATACCAAGAAATGGAAAGATATCCCATGCTCATGGATTGGAAGAATAAATATCATCAAAATGAATATTCTCCCCAGAGCCATATACAAATTTAATGCAATACCCATCAAAGTTCCACCAAGCTTCTTTAAGAGAATAGAACAAACAGTACAATCATTTATCTGAAACCTGAAAACACCTAGAATTGCCGAAACCATCTTGAGGAAAAGAAACAGAATTTAGATCCTTCTCTGCTTCTTTCCTTCTTCCTTTTCTCTCCTTTCTGTTATTTCTTTCATTCACTAAACATTAATTACACCCTAGTGGAGACACTGTCGTTTGGGCAGTTCTAGTTGGGGGTGAGAGTTAGGACTATATAGCAGAGGACTGATGAAACAAAGAGAAAGTGAATACCACCAGTGTTTTTCCCTTCTCTCCCTAGACTGTGACATTAATTTTTAACTTTTCATTTTCATATAAAAGCCCTATTTCTCAAAGGGTACCTTACCCTAAACCAATAGTTACTTAGTTTTCCCCTTTGCTATCATAACCAGAAAATATCCATGAATTGTTTAATGCTTTGCAATGACAATATGCAATGGCAGTTCAGTTGTCTCTTAAAGTTTTTAAACACTCTGAGTTGTCTTTGACAACTGAAATTCCTATTCTTGCTCCTCTGAGGAGAATTAGTGACAACTTGTGAAATTCTATTCTCTTTGAGATCTTCTCAAGTTTTAGTGATTGCCACTTCTTTTTTTCATTTCAACATTTCATTTTTATTTTTTACTATCTTTATTTATTTACTTATTGGATAAAGACAGTCAGAAATCAAGAGGGAAGGGAGTGATAAAGAGGGTGAGAGACAGCGAGACACCTGCAATACTGCTTCACCACTCGCAAGGAAAGAAAATCACTTTCCCCTGCAGGTGGGGACTGGGGGCTTGAACCTGGGTCCTTATGCATTGTAATATGTGCACTCAACCAGGTGTGCCACCAACCAGCCCCCATTTGTTGTATGCTTTACATTGGGTAGTTCTCCCCCCGCCGAGAGAATTAGATCAGTCCAGTTAGTTTCGCGAGCCCACTTGGACCCGCCCCAGGAACCCCGCCAGAGTTGCCAGAGTTTGAGAGTTCCTGGGTTCCAGAGTTGAAGAGTTCCTAAGTTCGAGAGTTCCTGAGTTCCAGAGTTGTAGAGTTGCAGAGTAAGAGAGAGTGCTTGCGCCGCAGCAAAGAGACAGCAGAGTTCTGTTTGGTGATTAGTTTGTCTTAGTTTATGAATCGTTGTTCCTGGATAAAGAGATACAGCTTCCCTGCCCAGCCGTTGTCTCCGCATCTCTGTTACCCGCCCGTGAAGCTAGCCCGGCCAGCAGGAGCCGTCCAAAATTTTAACAACAAATGGCGCCCACGTGGACCTGACCTGCGCATCTCTCAGATAAGTAAAGACAATTTGGCTACCTATGCACTATAGCCTTCTCTTCTGCTTGTGAAGAGATCTCCAAAGGCCTCTGCTCTTTCTTCACGAGACTGTTTCGCTGTTTCTGGAACATTTATATCTGGACCACTCTGTGATTTCCACTCGCTCGGGTGAACTCAGAACAGTCAGCGGGAAGAGCCAGCGGGTGGGAGGCGAGGCACGGAGCTGCTGTTTCCACCTGGTTAAACAGCCAGCCAGCCGGCTGCGCCCAGACAACCCCGCGCACTGCGCCCGCAGCCCCGCAGTCCGCAGGAGGCTGATGCCAACACACAAGAGCCCCAAGAGCCCAATGCCAGCACGCTGGAGCCCGATGCCAACACGCTGGAGCCCGATGCCAACACGCAAGAGTCCGAGGCCAGCCCACAGGAGCCGGCTCTCCACCGCGTGTAGCAGGGCACTGGATGCGTGATCCCTCCACGCTGCTCGGCCACTGCGAGCAGGGCAGCAGACATGGCAGGGCCATGGGGCAGGGCTGCGGCGGCCTATCATGGCCGCCACCCTTGGGCACCTAGGCCCACACCTTCTACAAGCCTGGCCCGCCTGCCCTCTTGCTATGAATTCTGGAACGATCCCGGGCCTCCCGGACCCTCAGGCTCCCTGCCGAAACTGGGCACACGAGATCTCCAGCTGCCAGTCCGGTCTGAAGGCAGACAAGCTGGAGTACGCAGAGATTTGTGCAGAGATCGCAACCTGCAATTCCTAGAAGTGGAGCTGTGCAGGAAGCCACCTCCAGATGGTGAACCCCCCCCAACAACTAAGACAGTACAGGTCTAAATTCGTGTTTGAAATGACATGTCTTCGTAACAAAGGTTTCTCTCCTTGTGTATTAATGACCATGTTTATGTGTATGTTTAAAGTTTGGTAAACAGTAACTTTAAGGCTAAATTCTTACTAGTCGAAGTTAAATGAAAAAGGTTTTCAACGTAATTCTCATAAAGATAAAATTAACTTACATTTAAAGTCTGAGGTAAAAATTAGTTAACAATCAATATATTTTAACTAAGTTGGTCTAAACAAAAGGTTAAATAGACTTGTTGATATGTAAAACTCTCCATTACCTTCTCTCTTAGAAATGGTAGATCGTGGGGAGTCGGGCTGTAGCACAGCGGGTTAGGCGCAGGTGGCGCAAAGCACAAGGACCAGCATAAGGATCCCGGTTCGAACCCCGGCTCCCCACCTGCAGAGGAGTCGCTTCACAGGCGGTGAAGCAGGTCTGCAGGTGTCTATCTTTCTCTCCTCCTCTCTGTCTTCCCCTCCTCTATCCATTTCTCTCTGTCCTATCCAACAATAACAACAACAATAATAACTACAACAATAAAACAATAAGGGCAACAAAAGGGAATAAATAAATAAAATAAATATTAAAAAAAAAAGAAATGGTAGATCGCACAGTGGCTATGCTAATTATTCTCATGCCTGAGGTTTCCTTTCCTGACTCCATCTTGAATGGGTGTAACAAAAGGTTAAAAAGATGTTGTTGCTATGTAAAAGTCTCAAATTCCTTCTCTATTAGAAATATGCTAATAACAAGTTTTGTTTCATAGTAAGTAAATTGCAGCCAGCTGCCTTTGGGACTCTAGGCTGTTCCCCGCCTCCATGCAAATGCCCGTCGAGGCAAGTAGCCCCCCAGAGGCAAAAAATGTTTTTTTTTAAGCTGATAAAGTTTAGCTCACAGAGGCAGATATGGCCCCCTCAGGCCTTCCCTTGGCAACACGCTGGTTCTTGTTACTTGCTTACATGTTTCTCCATGTTTGTGCCAGTTTCTTTTTTAAAAATGCCTGTATGATATATGTTTCTGTTCACCCCACACCCTTGATACTATAGTCATTTAGTTAAAAAGAAAAGGGGGAATTGTTGTATGCTTTACATTGGGTAGTTCTCCCCCCGCCGAGAGAATTAGATCAGTCCAGTTAGTTTCGCGGGCCCACTTGGCCCCGCCCCTAGGAACCCCGCCAGAGTTGCCAGAGTTCGAGAGTTCCTGGGTTCCAGAGTTGTAGAGTTGCAGAGTAAGAGAGAGTGCTTGCGCCGCAGCAAAGAGACAGCAGAGTTCTGTTTGGTGATTAGTTTGTCTTAGTTTATGAATCGTTGTTCCTGAATAAAGAGATACAGCTTCCCTGCCCAGCCGTTGTCTCCGCGTCTCTGTTACCCGCCTGTGAAGCTATCCCAGCCGGCAAGAGCCTCCGAAAATTTTAACAACACCCATTTCAACATATTATAGCAGTTCCTCACCTTGAATCTTTCGTAAAGATTTATTTTTCATGACATATAGAGACCAGAGCACAGCTCAGGTTTAACATGATGGTGCCAGGAACTGAACCTAGGACCTTAGGGTCCTCAGGCACAAGAGCCTGGCACACTACCACTGTGCCATATCTCCTTAGCCCCCACATTGAATTTTGCCACCTAGCAGGACTGCTTTCCCCATTAAGTTTTAAAGGTCAGACCCCTTCCTGCTTACAACTTTAGCTTTTCCTGTCCTGACACTCGCTTTTTCGTTAGGTCAGCTTTTGAATTTTACCAGATCTTTCAGCATCTAACACTTCAAATGGGTCATTCCTCTTTTTAGTTCAGGTATTTTCCTGACCAAAAAGATCTCTGTTTATGTATGTATCTGGTGTTTGTATAAGGTATGCTACATCTGTTTTGTTTCAGATCATTTATTTTTACTGAAGCAAAATGTACATACACTAACATGCTGATACTGAAGATAGATAGCCTGCAGCATTTTCACAGGTATATCACTTTTTAAAAAAAAAACTATCACCCAGATCAATGCATAGAACATTTCCATCACCTCATTGAATTCTATTTGCTCTTTTCCAGTTAACAACCACACTCCAGATATCACCACTATCATGACTTGTAATCAGCAGAGATCAGTGTTGCCTTTGCTTGAACTTCCTATAAGTAGAAAAATTTCTGCTTCATAGAAATCGAGATTTAAATGGTCACCACAAGGTGAATATTGGAGGTTCTAAATGTGTTTCATAAACTTCACATACACATGTAAGTGTATGTCCACTAACATACACACCTAGTATAATACAGAAGAAATTCTTTAAAAAAAATTTTTTTTTAATTTAAGAAAGGATTAATTAACAAAACCATAGGGTAGGAGGGGTACAACTCCACACAATTCCCACCACCCAGTCTCCATATACCAACCCCTCCCCCGATAGCTTTCCCATTCTCTATCCCTCTGGGAGCATGGACCCAGGGTCATTGAGGGTTGCAGAAGGTAGAAGGTCTGGCTTCTGTAATTGCTTCCCCGCTGAACATGGGCGTTGACTGGTCGGTCCATGCTCCCAGTCTGCCTCTCTCTTTCCCTAGTAGGGTGGGTCTCTGGGGAAGCGGAGCTGCAGGACACATTGGTGGGGTCTTCAGTCCAGGGAAGCCTGGCTAGCATCCTGATGGCATCTGGAACCTGGTGATTGAAAAGAGCGTTAACATACAAAGCCAAACAAATTGTTGAGCAATCATGGACCCAAAGGTTGGAATAGTGGAGAGGAAGTGTTAGGGAGGTACTCACTGCAAACTCTAGTGTACTTCTGCTTTCAGGTATATATTTTGCAGTAGTTTATGTGAACATAAGCTCTCTCACAGAAACTGGTGTATATCTAGGTTTTGGGACTTTGTTAGAAGAAGAAATTCTTTTCCCACTATGTAATAGAGATCGTTGTCCTTTCCTTGGGTAGACTGTCCCTGGAGATGTTTGTCTAGAGCTCTTGGCAGTTTATGTCATTTAGCTGAGTATTTTTTAAAAATTTTATAATTTTTATTTATAAATCAGAAACACCAACAAGACAGTAGGATTAGAGGGGTACAGTCCCACACAATCCCCACCAAAAGAACTCTGTATCTCATCCCCTCCCCTGATAGCTTTCCTGTTCTTTTTTTTTTTTCCATTACTAAAATGATTTATATATTCACATGCTGTTGATAATCTTTTTTTTAACTTTTATTTTTAAAAAGGAAACATTGACAAAACCGTAGGATAAGAGGGGTACAAATCCACACAATTCCCACCACCAGAACTCCATATCTCATCCCTCCCCTGATAGCTTTCCTATTCTTTACCCTTTTGGGAGTATGGACCCAAGGTCATTGTGGGATGCAGAAGGTGGAAGGTCTGGCTTCTGTAATTGCTTCCCTGCCGAACATGGCCATTGACAGGTCAATCCATACTCCCAGCCTGTCTCTCTCTTTCCCTAATGGGGAAGGGCTCTGGAGAAGTGGAGCTCCAGGACACATTGGTGGGGAAGTCTGGCCTGCATCATGCTAGCATCTGGAATCTGGAGGTTGAAAAGACAGTTAACATACAAAGCCAAACAAATTGTTGAACAATCATGGACCTAAAGGTTGGAATAGTGCCGTTGAAGAGTTGGGGGGGGGGGGAATCTCCATTTTGTAGATAGCTAGTAGGCCTATTTTAGTTATATTCCAAAGGGTCTGTGGCTATACCAGTTTTTTTGTTTTTTTGTTTGTTTGGTTTTTTGCCTGAGCCTGAAATCTGATTTGCAGGTGGATCCTAATTATTATCTAGGGAGATGATGCATGGCTGGCAGAAGGACCAGAAAGCTGGATCAGGGAAGAAAGTAGCTCCCAAATATGGGAAAGGTGTATAAATATTGTTGATTGTAAACCCCATCGATTTGATGTAATCTGGGGTCCATATTCAGTTTAGGAGCCTATGTGACCTCTGCCTGCCTTTAGATCTGAGCTCACATTTTGTGGTCATGAATAGGAACGTTTCAAGCTGCCCCAATATTAGGGCCCATCTTCCTCAGGTGTAGCATAGAGTATATTATCCAGCCTCCCTTTGGAGGATGGAACATTCTTTACCATTGTTGATCCACCTTGAGGGCAAGGTCCTATGGGGGCCCACAAAAGGGTTCTGTTTTGTTGTTTCTGATAGAGATGACTGGTAACAATGGAGAGAGGGATTTATTCGAGATCTAGGCCCATCATGTCTGTTTGGGAATCTCAGGGCTTCCCAATTAAGGCCCAAGCTGTTGGGCCTTAATAGTGACTAATAGTGACTAAATAGGCCTTAATAGTGGCCTGATAGTGACTAAAGAGTCATCGTTAAAGTATGCCAGTCTCTTGCCCTTATTCAGCTTTTGCAATCCTTGCTTTAATAAGGTTAGCTTGGGAGTGAGTGAGAGAACTGTAATAGGAAGGTGAGGAGGGTACCTAAGTCTAAGTAGACACTATTTCATTATGAACTTTATACTAACTCATTGTAGATTATTGTGTACTTTTGATTTCAGGTATATATTTTTCCCTAATTTATGGATACATGTGAACATGTGCTCTATTTTATGGGACCTAGTCTATATCTAGGTTTTGGGACTTTGTTAGGAAGTGAACCTCCTGAAATGGAATTAGAGAATCTTATGAAAGGAAAGGTCTCAGCTGAGTATTGAGGCTGAAGGGTTGACATTCCATGTCTGACGTCTCTGGACATAGTCTGAAGTGAAGTTGGTACTGAGTTGGTACCACACTCGTTGTGTTGATTAGGTTGGGATAAGCAGATGCAATATCATTTGGTATGAATTGAAAGAAGAATGCAAGAAAGTGAGCCCCACCCTAGAGGTTCCAGGACTGGGGAAATATAGGCTCTATAGGGGAAGCGGGAGGTTCCTGCTGTCTTAGGGTTTAAGAAGACAAAAGATAGTTATTGCTATAATCATATTATTTAGCAATTGAGTTAACTTTGAAATATCCCTTTGTTAGGATTTGCTGTGTCATACACAACATCACCATAATGTATGTCCTTTGACATTATTTGTATATAGCTGTGCCACCGGTTGCTTCTGTTCTCCCTGGTCTAACCTCTTAAGATTGAGTCAACATATCAAAGACAGCCTATGTATTAAAATGACTCAGTCTGTGATGTAAAAAGTTTGAGATATTCAATTTTCCCCTCTCATATTAATTAAATAGTAATTTATCTGACTACAAATTGATAGGAGTGTACACAAACACCATTCCCACCGCCAAAAGACTGTATTCCATCCCCTCCTCCCTCCCCTCCCCCCGACCCCATGAAGCTGAGCATCCACCCTCATCCTCAACCCAGGGTTTTTACTTTTGTGCCCTACTCCAGATTCAGTCAAATTCTGCTTTTAGTTTCCCTTTCTGTTCTTTCTCAACTTCTGTTTTTGAGTGGGATCATCCCATACTCATCTTTATCTTTCTGACTTAGCTCAATTAATTCCTTCTAGCTCCATCCAAGATAGGTCAGAGAAGGTCGGTTCATTGTTCTTAATAGCTGCGTAGTATTCCATTGTGTATATGTATCACAGCTTTCTCAGCCACTCATCTGTTGTTGGGCACCTGGATTGCTTCCAGGTTTTAGCTATTACAAGTTGTGCTGCTATGAAAATAGGTGTACACATTTCTTTTTGGTTGGGTATTATGGAGTCCTTGGGGTATATCCCTAGGAGAGGGATTACTGGGTCATATGGAAGGTCCATGTCTATCCTTGTGAGAGTTCTCCAGACTGCTCTCTACAGAGGTTGGACCAATTTACATTCCCACCAGCAGTGCAGAAGGGTTCCTCTGTCCTCACAGCCTCTCCAGCATTTGCTGCTGCTGTCCTTTTTGATGTATGCCATTCTCACAGGGGTAAGTTGGTTATCTCAATATTGTCTTTATTTGCATTTCTCTGACAGTCAGCGACCTGGAACAATTTTTCATATGTTTGTTAGCCTTTTGGATCTCTTCTTAGTAGTGAATGTTCTGGATCTCTTCTTAGTAGTGAATGTTCTGTTCATATCCTTTGCCCATTTTTGGATGGGGTCATTTGCTTTTTTGATGCTAAGTTTGCTGAGCTCTTTGTATATTTTGGTGATTAGTGCCTTGTCTGATGTATGGCATGTGAAGATCTTCTCCCATTCTGTGAGGGGTCTCTTTGTTTGTGTGATAGTTTCTTTGGCTGTGCAGAAGCTTTTCAATTTGATGTAGCCCCAATTTGATGGTTTGTTTCTGCTTTAGTCTTCTTTGCAATTGGGTTTGTTTCATCAAAGATGTCCTTGAGGTTTGGGTAGCTTTCCTATTCTTTATCCCTCTGGGAGTATGGACCCAGGGTCATTACTGAGTACAGAAGGTGGAAGGTCTGGCTTCTCTAATTGCTTGCCTGCTGAACATGGCCATTTAATCAGATCAGTACTCAGTTTTGTTTTGTTTTTGTTTTTTTTTTAACCAGAGCACTGCTCAGCTCTGAGTCATGGTGTTGTGGGGGATTGAACCTGGGACCTTGGAGTCTCAGGCTTTGATGTCTTTTTGCATATCCATTATGTACTGTGATATCACCCCAGTTTGAGTATCTTTTTAAAAAATGGAGCTGGCTTTTTTTTTTTTTTTTTTTTTGGCAAGAGCACTGTGCAGCTCTGGCTTATTGTAGTTCTGGGGATTGGACCTGGGTCTAATGTTCACTTTATGGATACAGTTTTGGAGTTGGTTCACCTCTTTAGAATGTTTGTCACCCAAGGCTAGCAGGTGACTCATCCACTAGAGTATACATGTTACCATGGGCAAGGACCCCACGTTGGATCCCCAACCACTGCATGGAAGCATGTGCAGGGGTTGGGTGGATGGGGGAGCTTCATGAATGATGAAGTAGTGCTATTGTGTCTCTCCTCTTTCTCTCTCTTTTTCTCTCACTTTCTCTATGTATCCTACCCTCTATCTAGAGGAAAGTAAAAACAGGGTCACCACGACTGGCAGAATCCTGCAGATACTGAGGCCCAGCAATAACCCTAGTGGCAAATAAAGTATGTTACCATGCATGGCACACTCATCACCAGAGTCCCAATATCCCTTCAGCACAGTATTTTAAACCCCTTCCACTCAAGTTAATTTCTTTCTTTCTTTCTTTCTTTCTTTCTTTCTTTCTTTCTTTCTTTTTTCTTTTTTTCTTTCTTTCTTTCTTCCTTTCTCTCTTTAGATTTAAATCTAAACCCTTAGATTTCCAAAACAGCAAGATGGAGCTCACTGGAGATTATTCAGCGGAAAGTTTAGAACTGGAGCTGCTAAGAGAATACACTAAGCAGATCTTAGAATGGAGTTGGTAAAAGTAAAAGACTCTGGGGTGGAGGTGGGGTATTCATATTCAGGTCCTGGAGCATCATAGCAGAGGACCCAGTGGGGGTTGTATTGTTATATGGAAAACTGGGAAATGTTATGCATGTACAAACTATTATATTTACTTTCAAGTATGTAACATTAATTCCCCATTAAAAAAAAACCAAAAATATTAAAATCAACTTGGAGGTAAAAAAAAAAAAAAGAACTAGCTCAGTTTAGACACAAAACAAAGGGACACTTTAGTTAGCCTTTTAATTAGCCTTGAAAGGTTTTGATGCCCTGATGGGAACGATTAACTAGCAGGCCAGTGAGTTCCCACAGCTCAGTGGGGTACTAAGCTGATGCAGGGACAGTGATTTACAATTATGACCATTTCTGTAGCTACTTAGAGAAGGGAATCAGTTTATCTTTTTTTCTAGACTCTACCCTACTCTGAGAAATGCCCAAGGAAAGATATTTTTGGTTAGCAACAAAGATGCTTTTGGGGGAGCAGGGTACAAAAGGGAATAGATCTCATGCAAAAAGGTCACATAGCTGTAGGTTTAAAAGTTTATGCTTATAAATAGGAAAGGGTACACAGTTTACTATAATTTTGACTGTGCTTATTCATTTAAGTAGTCCATATAAAAATGTGTACTGTATTCTGGTCCTATTTGTCCTAAACTGTATACAAGAGAATATATAGTGTCATGATCCAAAGGAGTCAACCACCTTCATTGTTTATCTTAATCTCTTTGTAGTCTCCAGATGACTTTTTATGTGTTCCCAGAAATCTGCTCTGGGTCGTCTTTTTCTACCCGCCACACACTCTCCTTGGGGAATTTCATCATCTGTTGTGGCTCTAGTCATTATCTTGATGGGTGTGACTCTCACATATGTTCATGTCAGCCCAACCTTGGATGGATTGATCCCTTGACTCAAATCTGCGCTTTCTGGATGTGGATATATTCTACAGACACGTGCATGAGCATCTTCCACATATGTTCTAGAGGCATGTTTATTTATTTATTTATTGGATAGAGACAGAGAGAAATTGAGAAGTAAGGGGCATATAGAAGGAAATAGACAGAGAGACACGTGCAACCCTGCTTTACCACTTGTGAAGCTTTCCCAAGGGTTTGAACCCAGGTCCTTGCACATTGTAGTGTGTGTGCTTACCTAGGTGTGCCACTGCCTAGCCCCTTTCTATAGCATCTTCAAGCTACTACTTCCTAAACTGAATTTCAGTGTTCCTTTTCTCCAAGTCTACTCACCCTCCTGTGGTCTATACATTGGTGAAGTGAATCTCTTTACACCCTCACCTCTGATTTCTTGTTCTTTCTTAATTTTGTATTGATCTCTAGGGCTTTACTGCTCTGGGTTTTTTCAGATATGAAGAATGAGTAAAGAGAGACAGAGATAGAGAGCAACTCCAAGCAGAGAAAAAGAGAGAGAGAGAGAGAGAGAGGAGACTGATTCTACTGCACCAAAGCTTCCTTCAATTTGGTTGGGGCCAGACTAGAATCTGGGTCAGCCATATGGCAAAGGAACACATTACCTAAGGGGGCTATTTTGCCGACCCTCACCTCTGATTTCCATTTCATCCAATTCTCTTTGATCTGTGTCTTCCTCTTCAGTTCAGTTCTACTTTTGCCGCCTAGTTCAAGGCCCTCTTCTCCCTGCTAGGCTTTGCCTAAGAGCCTCCCTGTTTTGTTATCCTTCATCTCTTCTGCTCCTACTGCCAGCTTTGATGGAAGATTTGATCATATCACTCCGATTCAAAATACTTCAACAACTTCGCATTTCAACCTCTTCACCTGGCTCTCAAGTTTCTTACCATCTGGCCACTGACTGCTTATTCAGACTTTCACCTTGCCACTTTTTCTTCAAACTTTTGAGTTTCTGCATAATGATGAATATCAGACCCTTGTCTGAATATACTTCTGCTATGCTTTTGCTCTTCATTTTTTTTTTTTTCCTGAGCTAACCTCTTCCTTTCTGTTCAGCTAGGAAGAGTAGGGGACCCTTAATTCTACCAGCTTTGTGAACTCTTCCTTCATTCCTAACTCCTTAAGCAAAGAGCCCTCAGTCCTACAGTTACAAGGTAATCAGTTCTGCAACCACTTGAGTCAACTTGAATGTAACTTCATGGAGACAATGTTCCTACATTGTAGTAGTTTTCATTCTCTCACTCCTGCTTGTCTATAAGTTTCCAGAGGACAGAGTGTTTATTATTCAGTCTCACACATAGATGATATCCAGCATCATTCAACTAGTGTGTTGTGCTAGCTTCTTTTAAATAGGTTGAATAATAGATATATCATTTTTTTCTTTTTTAAATTTTTTATATTTATTTTCCCTTTTTGTTGCCCTTGTTGTTTTTCATTATTGTTGTAGTTATTATTGTTGTTGATGATGATGTTGTTGTTGTTAGATAGGGCAGAGAGAAATGGAGAGGGGAGGGGAAGGCAGAGAGGGGGAGAGAAAGACACCTGCAGACCTACTTCACCACCTGTGAAGCTACTCCCCTACAGGTGAGGAGCCAGGGGCTCGAACTGGGGTCCTTACACCGGTCCTTGCACTTTGCGCCACGTGCGCTTAACCTGCTGCATTACTGCCCGACTCCCTGAAATATCATTTCTATTCCTTTATACTTCACTGTGGAAAGAATGATAAAGGTCGGAAAGATAAAAGACAAAGCAAAAAAGAGTTATCCTTTGGGAAATACTTGTTTTGAAATTTTTTTAAATTTATTTTTTATTTAAGAAAGGATAAATTAACAAAACCATAGTTGAACAATTTATTAAAGGCCATTTAAGTGAATGTGAGTTGTGAGACTCCTAAAAATTGTCTTCTGTTTCCAATTAGTCAGTGGAGCCTTGACAATTGGGGAGACCTGGGCTGGAGTTGTAATGAAAGGGCATGTTCAGAGGGCGGGGGAAGGATTTACCAGACACTGGGTGTGTTTTTGGAAGAGGATCCTGAGCATGAGTAGAATGTTGCTAGGAAGGCACTTAGCTCAGATTTGCCTAGGGTGACAGCTTCAGCAGCACAGGAATGAGATAAGCAGTGGGATAGTGAGATAATTCAGGACATAATGACTAAAAGGCAGAGTTTCAGATTGCTGAGGCCTCTCTAGATCCTTTTAGTGTGTTCAGATTTCTGCCCTTGGGGATTACCTTGACTTTATCTGTCCATCATAAGGACTAATCTATTATAATTGTAAACTGACTGACTGCTGTCCTTATTTCCAGCAACACTGAGAATATAGAGTATGTCAGTAAAGTTGAGAAAAATTTATTCTGCTCATATCATTAATGTGTATGAATTTTGTTTAGTCTTTTTTTTTATTTAAGAAAGGAGACATTAACAAAATCATAGGATGGGGGGTACAGCTCCACACAATTCCCGCCACCCAATCTCTATATCCCGTCCCCTCCCCTGATAGCTTTCCCATTCTCTATCCCTCTGGGAGCATGGACCTAGGGTCGTTGTGGGTTGCAGAAGGTGGAAGGTCTGGCTTCTGTAATTGCTTCTCCGCTGAACATGTGCATTGACTGGTCGATCCATACTCCCAGTCTGCCTCTCTCTTTCCCTAGTAGGATGGGTCTCTGGGGAAGCGGAGCTCCAGGACGCATTGGCGGGGTCTTCAGTCCAGGGAAGCCTGGCCGGCATCCTGATGGCATCTGGAACCTGGTGGCTGAAAAGAGAGTTAACATACAAAGCCAAACAAATTGTTGAAGAATCATGGAACCAAAGGATGGAATAGTGGAGATAAAGTGTTGGGGGGTACTCACTGCAAACTCTAGTGTACTATTGCTTTCAGGTATATACATGTGGACAAATGCTCTATCTCCTGGAACTTGGTCTATATCTAGGTTTTGTGACTTTGTTAGGAAGTGAACCACCTGGGATGGAGTTAGAGAATGCTATGAAAGGAAAGGTCTCACCCTAGTGATGAAGCTGAAGGGTTGTCATTCCACACCTGAAGTCTCTGGACACAGTCTGAAGTGAAGCATGCTGGGGTGGCACTCGTGTTGATTAGGTTGCGATCAGTGGATGCAATATTATTTGATAAGAATTGGGAGAAGCATACAGCAAAGTGGGCCCTACCCTAGGGTCCCAGGACTGGGGGAAGTTTAGGCTCTATAGTGGAAATGTGAGGTTCCTGCTGTCTTAGGGTTCAAGAATACAATGGATAGTTATTGTTAACATCAAATTATTTAGTGATTGGGTTAACTTTGAAAAGTCCCTTTGTTAGACATATAATTTTCCCCCCTCGCATATTAATTAAATAGTGATTTATATGACTACAATTTAATAGGTGTGTACATAAACACCATTCCCACCACCAAAAGATTGTGTCCCATCCCACCCACGCACCCCCACCCCCACCCCCCCACCAGCCCAGGAAGCTGCATGTTCATCCTCCCCCTCACCACAGGGGAGAGAGAAAGATACCTGCAGACCTGCTTCACCACCTGTGAATCTACTCCCCTACAGGTGAGGAGCCGGGGGCTCGAACCGGAATCCTTACACCGGTCCTTGCACCTGCTTTGCTATGCATGCGACACAGGTTTGAGCTCCTGCCTCCCATCACACAGGGGTGTGCTTCAGTCCAGTGATGTCTTTCTCTTCCTCTCTCTGTTTCTTTTTATCTGAAAAAAATTGGCATGGAGCAGTAAAGCATTAGTGATGACAAAAAATTTACTAATATTTTAAAATATACAAAACAAAACATTTTAAACTATAAGATGAAAGAGAATTCTAGAAGAAACAATTTATTGAGGGGCTAACTAGTGGCACACTTGGTAGAACACACACATTATAGTAAGCAAGGAATCAGATTCAAGCCTCTGGTCTGTACCTGCACCTGGTCTGGTCTGTACCTGTACTTGGATGTTTCTTAAGCAGTGGGGCATTGTTGCAGGTCTCTCTCTCTCTCTCTCTCTCTCTCTCTTTCTCTTGCCACCAGGGTTATTGCTGGAGCTCAGTGCCAGCACTATGAAACTATGAATCCACTGCTTCTGGTGACCATTTCCCCCCTTTTTTTTCCTTTTCCTTTATATGTTATTCAATAGGACAGAGATAAATTGACAGGGGAACGGTACATAGGGAGAGAAAGACCTGTTTCACCGCTCACGAACTATCCCCGCTGCAGATAGGGAGCCTGGGGCTCAAACCTGGGTTCTTGTGTGGATCCTTCTGCATGGTACTTTGCACACTATTATTATTAACTAGGTGGTTAATGACATGGAAAGACAACATTTCATTCATATATTTAATGATGCAGATCCAGAAGAATTCTCAAAAGAACTTAGGAAGTACATTGCTGGGAAAAATGAAGAAACTCAATGTTCTCGATTTGATATGGGAAACAGAAATCCTTGGTTTCAAAGATCCATTTGCTAGGAAAATCAATGAAAACAGAGTTATAGAGTATGAAGGACACTAAGAATGCATTCCAGTTTCAGATAGCAAGGTAAGGAAGTAGACTTACCTATAAAGAAGAGAGAACATCAGGAGTAGAAGACAAAATGACTTCAAAGTAGGAGAAAAATGTTTTAAGAAAAATGAAGCAATCCTTCAAGAAATTGAAGAACTGATTAGAAAAACAAATATAAAAAATATATGGGTCTTAGAAGGAACAGTAACAAAGAAATTAACAGAAATCATATTAAAAAATATAAGAAAAATTTCCAAATTTGGGATGTTGTCAGGATATAGATGCTCAGGAAGCAGAGTGAACTCCTGAATACAACTAAACCAAAGTATATCAGTATGACCTTTGATAAAAGGTCAAGGACAGGGGGCTGGGTGGTGGCGCACTTGGTTGAGTGCATGTCTTACAATGTGCAAGGACCCAGGTTCGAGCCTCCAGTCCCCACCTACAGGGGGAAAGCTTTACAAGTGGTGAAGCAGGGCTGCAGGTGTCTCTCTGTCTCTGTCCCTCTCTATCACCCCCCCACCTCTTGATTTCTGGCTGTCTCTATCCAATAAATAAAGATAATAATAAATTAAAAAAAATTTTTTTTAAGTCAAGAACAAAGAAAAAATTTTGTAAGTTGACAGGGAAAAGAATAAAGTGATTGGTAAAGGCAGTGTAATCAGACTCATACTAGACTTTCCTGCAGGAACCGTGTAGGCCAGAAGAGAGTGGGATAACATATTCAAGATATTAAAAGGAAACATCTACCACTCATACATGTTTTTCTCTGTAAGACTCTAATTCAAATATGAAGGTGAAATAAAAACAGTACCAGATATATAAAACTTAAGAAGTTTGTCATTACCAGCTCTGCCATGCAATAGATACTGAAAGGAGGGCCATGTTTTTTATTCCCATCAGAACACTGATCAACTTTGGCTTATGGTGTTGTTGGGTATTTAAGTTGGGACCTTTGGTGCCTCAGGCATGAAAGCTTTTTTGTATAACTATTATGTATATTATGTATAACTATCTTCCTAGCCAAGTATGTGTATTTTAAAATTTGTTTTATATTTTACTTGTTATTAATAGTTTGCTACAAGAGTGTAAGATTACAATGTATATATAGTTCCACATCCACAACCAATGTTCAGTATTCCTACCCTTCCAAAGATAACAACTATTGTTCTCATAAAATGTCTTTCAAACAGTATGCTTGCTTCCAAACAGTTTGGATTTTTGACAAGGTCATGTAAATAAGATCTCTAGATTCCACATATGAGTAAAACCATCTGGTAGTTGTCTTTCATTTGTTAACTTATTTCACAAAGTAGAATCACCTCCAGTTCCATCATTTTTGACCCCAGAGACATAATATCATCTTTTTTGATTATAGAGTAGTATTCTATGCAATATATATGCCATAACAACTTTACCCATTTATATGATCAAGTATGCATATATTTATTTGCCATACTTCTTGTTTTGTTAGTTAAAATTAATTTTGCAATATTGTACATTATATACATTTTTATTTTTTAATTTAATTTTTTATTTATAAAAGGAAACACTGATCATAGGATAAGAGGGGTACAACTCTACACAATTGCCACCACCAGAACTCCATATTCCATCCCCTCCCTTGATAGCTTTCCTATTTTTTTTTTTGCCTCTAGGGTTATTGTCGGGGCTCAGGACCTGCACCACAAATCCACTGCTCCTGGAGACCATTTTTTCCCCTTTTGTTGCCCTTGTTGTTTTATCATTGTTGTGGTATTATTATTGTTGTTATTCTTGCTGTCATTGGATAGGACAGATAGAAATCGAGAGAGGAGGGGAGACAGATGGGGGAGAGAAAGAACGACACCTGTAGATCTGCTTCTCTGCCTGTGAAGTGACTCCCCTATAGGTGGGGAACTGGGGGCTTGACTGGGATCCTTACGCTTGTCCTTGGGCTTTGCGCCACGTGCACTTAACCCACTGCACTACTGCCTTGGCTCCCAACTTTCCTATTCTTTAACCCTCTGGGAGTATGGAGCCAAGGTCATTGTGGGATGCAGAAAGTGGAAGTTCTGGCTTCTGTAATGGCTTTCCCGCTGAACATGGGCATTGACAGGTCGATCCATACTCCCAACCTGTCTCTCTCTTTCCCTAGTGGGGAAGGGCTCTGGGGAAGCGGAGCTCCAGGACACATTGGTGGGGTTGTCTGACCAGGGAAGTCTGGTTGACATCATGCTAGCATCTGGAACCTGGTAGCTGAAAAGAGAGTTAACATACAAAGCCAAACAAATTGTTGAACAATCATGAGCTTAAAGGTTGGAATAGTGCAGGTGAAGAGTTGGAGGGGGTGTCACCATTTTGTAGATATCTAGTAGGCATATTTTAGTTATTTTCCAAAAGGCCTGTGGCTATACTCGCTTTTTTTCTCCCTGAGCCTGAAATCTGATATGCAGGTGGATCCAAGTTATTGTCTGAGGAGATGATGTCATGGCTGCATAAAGGACCAGAAAGCTGGATCAGGGAAGAGAGTAACTCCCAAATATGGGAAAGGTGTATAAATATTGTTGACTGTAAACCCCAAGATCTGATGTGATCTTGGGCTCATATTCAGCTTAGGAGCCTATGTGACCTCTTCATCCCTGTAGATCTGAGCTCACATTCTGTGGTCGTCAGTAGAAATGTTCCAAGCAGCCCCAATATTAGGACCCATCTTCCTCAGGTGTAGCTAGAGTATATTGTCCATCCTCCCTTCTCTACCTTTGTTGATCCAAGTTGAGCACAAGGTCCTATGGGGGCCCTCAAAGTGGTCTATTGTGTTGTTCATGATAGAGATGACTGGTAACAATGGAGAGAGGGATTTATTTGAGGTCTAGGCCCACCATGTCTGCTTGGGAGTCTCAGGATTCCCCGACTAGAGCCCCGGCTGCTGGGGTGGCCTGATAGTGACTAAAGAGTCATCATTAAAGTATGCTAGTCTCTTGTCCTTATTCAGCTTTTGCTGTCCTTGCTTTGATGAGCTTAGCTTTGGAATGAGTGAGGGAAGTGTAATAGGAAGTAGGTGAGGAGGCTATCTATCTAAGTAGACACTATTTCATTATGGACTTCATACTGACTCACTGTAGACTCACTGTTTACTTTTGCTTTCAGGTATATATTTTGGATACATGTGAACTATCTTATGCGACCTGGTCTATATCTAGGTTTTGGGACTTTGTTAGGAAGTGAACCTCCTGGAATGGAATTAGAGAATCTTATGAAAGGAAAGGTCTCAGCTGAGTATTGAGGCTGAAGGGTTGACATTCCATGCCTGACATCTCTGGACACAATCTGAAGTGAAGCATGCTGAGGTGGTACTCATTGAGTTGATTAGGTTGGGATTAGCAGATGCAATATTATTTGGTATGAATTGAGAGAATCATGCAGGACATTGAACCCCATCCTAGAGGTTCCAGGACTGGGGAAATGTAGGCTCCATAGAGGAAGTGGGAGGTTCCTGCTGTCTTAGGGTTTAAGAAGACCATAGATAGTTATTGCTATAATCACATTATTGGGCAATTGGGTTAACTTTGAAATATCCCTTTGTTAGGATTTGCTGTATCATACACAACATCACCATAATTTATGTCCTTTGACATTATTTGTATATAGCTGTGCCACTGGTTGCTTCTGTTCTCCCTGGTCCAAGCTTTTAAGAGAGTCAACATATCAAAGACTCAGACTATGTATTAAAAAGACTCAGTCTGTGATTTAAAATGTTTGAGATAGTCAATCATTTTCCCCTTTCATATTAATTAAATAGTGATTGATCTGACTACAAATTGATAGGAGTGTACATAAACACCATGCCCACCACCAAAAGACTGTTTCCCCCACCCCCCACCCCGCTCCATGAAGCTGAACATCCACCCTTACCCTCAACCCAAGGTTTTTACTTTTGTGCCCTACTCCAAATTCAGTCAAATCCTGCTTTGAGATTCTCTTTCTGTTCTTCTTTCTCAAGTTCTGTTTATGAGTGGGATTATCCCATACTCGTCTTTGTCTTTCTTACTTAGCTCACTTAACATGATTCCTTCTAGCTCCATCCAAGATGGGTCAGAGAAGGTGGGTTCATTGTTCATCATAGCTGCTTAGTATTCCATTGTGTAAATTTACCACAGCTTTCTCAGCCACTCATCTGTTGTTGGGCACCTGGATTGCTTTCAGGTTTTAACTATTATGAAATGTGCTGCTATGAACATAGTGTACACATATCTTTTTGGTTGAGTATTACTATTTTTCTTACAATACATAGTAACTTACCTGAGTGTTATGCATTCACCTTTTGCATGATTTATATTTGAATAAGATGGTTTATCTGGAACAAACTCTTTGAATATGACCTGGAGGTTGGCAAGGTGGGAGACAGCCCACCCAGTAGAGTATTTGCTTTACTATGTGTGAAGGCCTGGATTTGAGCTTTGGTACTATCATAATAAATATGGAGCTCCATATTTATTATGAGCAGGAGCTCCATGGTTGTATCATTTTTACTGTCCCTTCTCTCTCTCTCTCTCTTTCTCTCTCTCTCTAGCCCTGTCTCTTTGTCTTCATCTCCTCCATTTCCTCCTCTTTCTCCTTCTTTTTCTCAGAGCACTGCTCAACTCTGGCTTATGGTGGTGTGGGGGACCGAGCCTGGGACTTTGGATTTTTGAGAGTCTCTTTGCATAACCATTAATTATGCTATGTACCCTTGCCTCTTCTCCTCTCTTCTCCTCTCTTCTCTCTTCTCCTCTCTTCTCCTCTCTTCTCCTCTCTTCTCCTCTCTTCTCCTCTCTTCTCCTCTCCTCTCCTCTCTTCTCCTCTCCTCTCCTCTCCTCTCCTCTCCTCTCCTCTCCTCTCCTCTCCTTTTCTCTCCATTTCATTTCTTTTTAAATTTATTTATTTTCTCCTTCTTCTTTTCACCAGAGGCTTATGTTGCTGCTTTGGACTGAACCTGAAACCTTATTGGCTCAGCATGAAAGTCTTTGGTCTAAGAATTATGCTGCCTTCCACTCCCTTACTCTGCATTAACAAATGTAAGTTGTGTATGTATGTATGTGTTAGAAGTAAATTCAAGGATTTTATTCTTCGGTTTTCTGAGTTTAAGGAGTCTTAATGTGGTTTATACCTGTTATCAAATAATGTGCATTTCTCTGAAAGACAAGTACAATATCTTTGAACATATATGGAATATAAGAATTGAAGCACTTGAACTTGTTTTAAAAAAACCAGTAGCCAATACAGAAGTTATGGGATATATATTCCATAATAATACTCTACAATCCGAAAAGATGGTATTGAGTCCTTTGGGATAAAATATGGATGGAAATGGAAGTATTATGTTTGTCAAAATAAGTAAACAGATGAAAGAAAAATTACCAGATGGTTTCACTCATATGTGTAATCTAGAGATTGGATTCACATAAACGTCCATAAGAAACAAATAAAACAACACCAACAAAACAGAAGAAAGCAAAGTGTTTCTAAAACTTGTGTGAGAACTATGGTGTTTATATTTGGGAGGAAGAAGGGTGGGGATACAGAATTTTGGTGGTGTGAAACTATGCATTGTAATCTTATAATCTTATAACGTACTATTGATAACAAAACAACAACAACAAATTAGTAGCCAAACTGTCACTAAAATTTTGTAAAATCTATGATTGTTATCCTTGTCAGGAGGGGACATTAAGGGGACTGAACTTTGGTTGTGGGTGTAGTGTGGAACTATATCCCTGTAATCTAATAATCTTGTAAACCATTATTAAGCCACAAATTAAAATAAATAAAGCAATAATGATCAGAGGATCTGTTCAGAAAGTGCAATTTCTGAATAAGTGTGTTTGAAAGAGGGAACTGAATAGCTGAAGAGAAGAAATCACTAGCAAACTAATTCAAGCACATTTTCAAGAACGGGAAGACATGAGTTTCCTGACTGAAACTGCTTATTGAATGTCCATCGTAATGCAAGAAATCAGATCCACACCCAAGACAAAGCATTGTGAAATTTCAGAACACTCAAGACAAGGAGAAGAATGCCTGAAAAATTCCAAGTTGTCGGAGACAAATCAGGTTACATACAAAGAACAACTATTAGAATGATTCTAGACTTGTTAATGGGAACATTAGAGACCAAAATACAAATTTGAATCAAGTATGAAGTGGAATGAAGACATACTTAGTCTTGAAAATGAACTCTGCCTCCCACACAGCCCTTCTCAAGAAGCTGTTGTATATGAGTATCAGGAAAACAATGGAGAAAACCAAATAAGAAAGATACAGGAGTCAGGACAGAGGTGAAGGGAATCTCCAGGTGACAGTAAAGGGAAGTTCCAGATGACTCCTTGGCACCACTCAGGGAGTGGAATCAGTCTACTTTAGAATCAGCCAAGAGACTCTGAGAGATGCTTCTTCAAAGAGGTAAAAAGGCTAGAATACATGATGTACTTGAATGTCTGGAGAGGAAGTTCAGACATTTGACAGAAAGTTGGGAGTCTAAATTATTCATAAACATAACAATTAGCATGTACAAAAGCAAGACTTTCTTCATTGTTTTTTTTTAATTCCCTTTTGTTGCCCTTGTTGTAGTTATTGTTGTTATTGCTGTCATCGTTGTTGGATAGGACAGAGAGAAATGGAGAGAGGAGGGGAAGACAGAGAGGGGGAGAGAAAGAGAGACACCTGCAGACGTGCTTCACCGAAGGTGGGGAGCCTGGGGCTCCAACCGGGATCCTTATGCCGGTCCTTGCACTTTGCCTCACGTGAGCTTAACTGGCTGTGCTACCGCCCGACTCCCAAAGCAAGACTTTCTATTCAGAGAAAATGCAAATTTATAAGAAAGGAAAAATAGTCATGGTTTACATAATGACTTAACCCTGAATAGTGTTTAGTTACAATAATATAAAAATTAAATAGTGAGAGGCCAGGTGGTGGTGCATCTGGTTAAGTGCGCACATTACAGTGCCAGGGACCAGGGTTCAAGGTCCCCACCTGCAGGGGAAAACCTTCACAAGTGATGAAGCAGGGCTGCAGGTTTCTCTCTGTCTCTTTCCCTATCTATCTTCCCCTCCTCTCTCAATTTGCCTCTGTCTGTAGCCAACAATAAATAATTTATATTATACAAACTAAATACGGATCTAACTCAAACCACTACAGAAAACATAGTGGAATAAGAAGGAAATGGGAAGGGCATGTATGTATATTCTGAGTGGGGGAATGAAAGAGAACAAAAATCATATAACAATGTGGGAAGTTAATGGAGAATGTTTAATACTGAAAAATTAAGAGAGGACAATATGTTGTTATTATTTAGGGGTATAGAGGTATAATTTTCTTTTTTAAATTTAATTTTATTTATTTGATGAATTTATTATTAGAGGTACAGTTGCCTCAAAACTTTGAAAAGGGAGGCCTTCTATATATTTTTTTTTAACAAGTCTTGTAGAATGATGCAACTCCTTAAATTGTATGTATGTATGTCTAATTGTTTGGGGGGGTGGAATGAGAGCCTTGCACATGTGTGATGTCACTGCTCCAGACATTTGCTAAAATTTAGATATACATATAGAGAAACACAGCTGGGGAGACCACAACTCCAAAGATTTTTTCATTGCTATTGTACCTTCTGTGTGGTGCGAGGACTTGAACCTGTGTCATATGAATGGTAATGTAAACACCTTGCTTGGTGAGCTATCTCTCCAGCCAACTTTAATGTTAAAAAGCACTCAAGTGATGGAAAGGAGATGACTTTATCATTTTTAACAACTGACTATTATTCCAGTGTGTATATATAATACAGTTTTTGTCAGCTGCTCATCTAAGACATCATGTTAAGTGAGATAAGTCAAAATACTCAATGATCTTATTTATAGGTGGGACATAAGAAATGGGGACAAGGAGGGAGGACACAAAGTGAAACTTGGACGGAACCAAGTGTATTGCATCAGAGCAAATGATTGTGGAGAAGAGGGGAGGGAAGGGCTGAAGAGAACCTTGGGGTTGTTGTGCAGAATGAGAGTGTTCTGCAGAGAACTTTCACAAGGAGATGAGAAATTATATGCATGTATCAACAACTGCATTGTAACCCATTAACCTTCCAATAAAAATGATTTAAAAATACTATGCATTCTCTGGTGTGGTCCTTATCTCTGAAATGTTTCAGATCTTTTAGGAGGGTGATGCTACGGTGATCCAAACATCCTGAGGCCGACTAGATGAAATTCCTTTTGCTATATATTTTTTTAGTTTGACGAGTGAATGTTTTTCATTAGTGGTTCTATTTTCCAGTGCTGTTAATTTCCCATTGATCTGTAGAAATGTTCTCTCTTAAAATGAAATATAATTTCGGATAATGTCTACTGTTGGTTTTGGTTTTACTGTTGGGACATACCAAGTAAGTCCATTTCCTCTTTACCAGCCCCCTTGAAACAGGATAGACTGTTATCATTGATAAAATATCCCTACTTCTCACACCCGCTTGCATGGCTTTTGTCTTCTCACTTCCTGTTCAACTTCCTATGATTACATTCCATTTTTTAAAGTGTGTGTGAATGTCTAAAACAGAACAGAATATTTTAACTGTGGCCTGTCCATATGACTTTTCTATAATGTTTAGTAGTTTTGAGTAGATTCTTCAAAGCTGATTGATTTCAAGTTAGTATGGAACCTCCACTGTCTTCCAAATTCTTCTTGTATAAAATGGGGACATTGTCAGCACCTTCTTCATGCCCAGCACTTAGAAAAGAGACTGACACACTGTGAGCATTTAATGGGTGCAGACTACTCATGTCTTCCCCCAAATTGTTCTGTTAATATATCCTAGGAATTCATTAATAGCACACAGAATCAAATGGCAAATATTTATTGAATTCCTACTCTGTGTTAGATACTGGAAAATAGGAGAGTAAGACCAGCTCCATTGTTGGAAGAATTGATATTTTATCACCTTGTAAACTAATTGAACTAACAACTACAGTCCTTTCCATTTGTTTTATTTATTTATGTTTTTCTTTGGAGAGTGTAACAATTTAAAAAGTCAGTTATTTTATCATTTGTGTCAAGTGTGCACATAATTTGGAAAAGTGGATAATATATATATTTTTACAATTATAGTAAACCACAAAAGTTTCCCATTTCACTTCTCATAGCCCTTCAGGGTCCTCTTAGGAAAAACAGCATTTGCTATTCTGATACATCTTGGCACTTTCAAATATTTCTAGACTGTGATATTTCTAAGTATAAGTTTTAGATTTTTTTTCCATCAACTATTATGGTAGACAAGCATCTAACTCTCTTATCCTATCTTCCTTCCCCATACCTGTATTGCCAAAATAATGCTCTTTTGATTAAATTTCTGTGTTTTCATAACTTATCTGTGCAAATACAGTTTGCAGTTGAGCATTGTAGAATGTGATCTTTTCATATTCTAATATTAGTATGTTACCTCCCCCTGCCTTGCTTGGTTTTCTTTGTATTCACCTTCTAGTAGATACACTCCTAATAAATAAAAGGTCAGTTAACACTTCATAATCCACTAGTGTCTTTCTCTGGAATAATACTTGACTCCTTCAACCATATTTTTTTCTACCTGAGTTTAGTGCTCCCCATGCTGTATGGAGTTGTCTTGGAACTTCCCTTCACTATCAACTTTGGAATTCCCTAAGTTTTTCTTCCAATTCGTGTTCCTCATCTCTTCCTGTTTCTTGATTTATACTCGTTAGTAGATGGCATCCTCTACTAGTCAAGGCATAAAAGATCTCCTCTTTGTGATTAGTATACTAAAATTTCATTGTAGTACTCCAGGGCTTGAGTTTGTTTTCTTTCATCTGTTATGTTGGCCCTTTGTGACCCATTCAGAAATTATATCTTTCAATTTGTGTGAAATTTGCTTGAATTATTTTATTGATGAATTCTTCCTCTTGATTATCTGTTACTTCTATTTAAAACTCTTGTAGATCAAGTATTGGAATTCATGCATTGATCCACTAGTGCCTCGGCTTTTTTAATTTCTTTTTTCCCTTTCTCTATCATTACATCTCCTTAGTAGACTACCTGAACTTTTTGTTCTGATTCTCCTCTGGAATTTCATTATTGCTATTATTTTAATTACCTTCTAAATTTCTTTCTCTCTATTTTGTGACACTGAGGCCTTATGCATGCATAATACAACTCTGTGGCTAACTTTCATTTTCTTCTATTCCAGTCCATTCCACTCCCACCTCCCCTCCATCTCATCTCATCTCACCCCACCCCATCCTACCCTATCCTACTCCCCCCCAATCTCACCTCACCCCACTTCATTCCACTCTACTCTGAGAGAAAAACACCACAGCATTGCTTCACCATCCATGGAAGTTCTACCAGTGCCATGGTATTCCAGTCTGCTGTCAGGGCTCAAACTCAGGGCGTTGTGCATCATATGAGTACACCCTATAGGGTGGGATATTTCCCGACACTTTTTAAAATATAAAACTTATTTTTTTGATAGCCTAAAACATTTAAAAAAGAAAGTAATTCCCTGTTTTTATTTTAGGTTTACAAATATCTCTTATTTCTCTAAGAGAATATATATATATTTAAACCAGAGCACTGCTCAGCTCTGGGTTACAGTGGTGCCAGGGAATGAACCTGGAACCTCAGAGTCTCAGGAATACAAATCTTTTGCATAACCACTATGCTGTCTCTCTAGTCCCTTTTCCAAAGAGTATTAGTGACACTAAAGTTTGTTTTAATTCTTGTATATTTTGTTTCCTCTGAGTTATTGTTATCTATTTGTTTTGTTCTCTAGTATTCTTATTTTGAGTCTTCCTTTAATAGTTGGTAACTTTTGGATGTTTGTTTAGGGTTAAAAGAATAGAGTATTAATTAGAAACTGAGCTTATAAATGAGACTTGTTGACTGAGCTCTCTAAAGGGTGATATGAAAGCAATATTTACTTGAGGAAACTACCAGTTCAACTTTTTTCTTTTTTTAGGATTTTTTTTTAAGGTACAGATTTCATCTTTCAAGATTTCTGTTTAATAGCTTTAGTTTTTTTTTTTTTTTCTGGTCTTCTTTTGTGTGTTTGAATGTGTATGGGGGGAATGTAGGGTGTGGCTGGTCACATTCTCCAGAAGGAAAGAAAGATTTCTTCTCTCCTGCAAAGTTCCAAATATGCTGCTAGTTTTCTGGTAGTCAGTTGGGGAAATAGGATGAGGAGGGACAACTAGGAGACTCGGCATGTTATGGTTACTATATGCCCAAGTTTGTGCTACTGTAGTTCTTTCTTTTTTATTTTTTATGCATTTATTTCATTTTTAATAATATTTTGACCAAAGAACTGATCAGCTTTGGCTTATGGAAGTGCAGGGTTGGAACTTGGTACCTCTGGACCTAAGCCGTGCAAGTTTGTCCCATAGCAACTCTGCCATTCCCTGGCTCCAGCAAATTTTTAACTAGCTAGATTTTAATTAATTACTTTATTTTTATTGTCACCAGGGTTATTGTTGAGGCTTGGTGCCAGCACTATGAGCCCATTGCTCCAGGTGGATCCACTGCTCCCAGTGGCCATTTTTTTCTTTCTATTTTATTTGATTGGACAGAGAGAAATTGAGAGTGGAGGGGGAGATAGAGAGGGAGAGAAAGATGCCTGCAGACCTGTTTTACCACTCATAAAGTATCCCCCTATAGGTGGGAAGCTGGGGTTTAAAACCTGGGTCCTGCACATTGTAATGTGTGTGCTCAGTTGGGTGTGGCACTGCCTGGCACCCAAATAGCTAGATTTCTGCCTCAGAGCCCATGTGTAGAGCCACTACACCAGGTCAGCACTCTGCAAAATAGTTAGACTTCTAAGGGTCATTTCAAATAATCTGACATCGGGAGTCCAGACATCTGTAGTTAAATGAATCTAACATAGAACCAGAAAAAGTCCCATGATTCTTTTTAAAAATTATTAATTGAAGAAATATTATTTTACAAACTGTTTCAATCACAGGGGTACAGTCTTCCAGCTTTCTCAAGTAGATGCCAGCACACCTCACCCACTACCATATTGCCATCTCTCTGTACCACAGGGCACTCCGCTTCCTCTCACTCATTTCTCACCACCCCCATTTTGAGTCCTTGCCTTCAAGAGCCCCATGTCAGGATCTGAGAACAGAGACCAGGGTGTGTGTGTGTGTGTGTGTGTGTGTGTGTACACAGTGTACGTACTTCTTGCTATTTCACAATGTATTTCATTCAGTTGGGACAGTGTTTTCTAATTTTATTTTCATAAAAAATTAAACCCTCCTACTCTTGCTCAAATCCCCTTTCCTTCTAGTAGTCTCAGCTCTGTTTTTGATGTTCACAGACATTTTTATTTATTTGTTCTTTAATCTGCTTTGTTTTCTCATATTGCACATACAGATGAAATGACCCAGTAAATGTCTTTCTCCAGACTTATTTTGCTTCATTAAATTCCCTCAAGTTCCTTCTGTTTTTCTGCAACTGGCAAACTTCTCCTATTTTTAAATAGTCAAATAATATTCCACTTTGTATATATCTACCACATCTTATTTTTAAAATTTATTTTATTTTTTACATCTTATTTTTATAGTGATTTAAAATTGATTTACATGATTTTAAGGGATATAATTATAATAGGGATATAATCCCATGCAGTTCTCACCACCAGAGTTCTATGTCACTTTGCCTCCATTGGAAATTTCCCTTATTTATCCCTCTGGGAGTAAGGGCCAAAATTCTTTTTGGGGTACAGAAGGTGGGAGTTTTGGTTTCTATAATTGCTTCTCTGCTAGACATGGGCAATGGCAGGTTGTTCCATACCGCCAGCCTGTTTCAGTCTTTCCCTAGTCAGTTAGGGGTCTGGAGAGGAGAGGTTCTAGGAAGCAGTGGTGAGGTTATCTGCTCAGGGAAGTCAGGATGGAATCATAGCAGCATATGCATCATGGTGGCTGAAATGCAGTAAGATGGAAAGCAGGACAAAATGTTTAACAAACAGGAACCATAAAGTAGAAATAGAGCAGATGAAAATAAGGACTTCAGGGTAGAAAGAAAATATGAAGTCTATTTTAGGAATTTTCCTAGGAGCCTATCACATATAATTTATTTACCTATCAATATAGGTTGTTTCCATATCTGAGCCACTGTTAATAATACTGCAGTAAATATTGTGATCCACTGCTGATATAACAATTCAAAGTAATGATTTCTTATACTTGGTCATTTTTTTGTGGGTGTAATTTTACATGTTAACGTTTCTGCTTCATAGAACATAGTACACCCATGAGACATACTTTTCAGGTTTAATTTTATTTTTCTATTTTTTATTTATGATTAGTAGTAGATTATGAGATTGTAAGATTACACGGTATAGTTCCACACCACCAAAAAACTCTGGTCCCACCCTCCCTGTCATTTGTTTTTATGACAGAGGGAGACCAAAGCACTGCTCAGCTCTGGCTTATCTCAGTGCCAGGGATTGAACCTGGACCTTTATGCATGCTAGTCTAGCCCTCTAATTTGCTTATCTATCTCATCAGCTCTTTAGGTTTTTTTTTTTTAATCATTTTATTGGGGGCAAACAATGATTGACAAGACAATTGTTATCACATGATTACAATTTCTTATTTCCTCATGATATGTTTCTGTACACCACTCCCACTGCCACTGTGCACTTGTTCCTGAAAACCCCTGTCCCACTCTCCCTCTCTTTTCCCTTTCTTTCTTTCTTTCTTTCTTTCTTTCTTTCTTTCTTCCTCTCTTTTTTTTAAGGATACTCCATAATGTTTTTTCAAAATCAGTTCACCAGTTTACATTCCCACCAACATTATACATGGGTTCCATTTCTCCATGCTTCACCAGTACTTGTTACTCCTAGTCTTTTTTTTTTTTTTTTATGTAAGTCATTCTCACAAGTATGAGATGATGGATTATTATGGTTTTGATCTGAATTTCTCTAATAATGAGCTATGAACTTCTTTTTCATAAGCCAGTTGACCATCTGTAAATTCTCTTGGAGAAGTTAAATTGTTTATCTGAAAAATTTTCATTTCTTAATATAGACCTATAATGTCATTAACTTCTCTTTTAGTGCTACTTTTACTGTATCCAGTTGGTTCTGTGTCTTTATTTTCATTTATCTCTAAGCATTTCTTAACTTTCTGCTTTAAGAGAAGGATAAATATGGAATAATCCCACTCATAGACCGAAATTGAAAACTAAGGACAGAAGGGTAAACACAAAGCAAAACTTAGACTGGAGTTGGTGTGTTGCACCAAAGTAAAGCACTCTGGCGGGGCGAGGGGTGGAGTGTGGGGAGTGTTCAGGTCCTGGAACATAATGGTGGGGGAGGATCTAGGTGGAGGGTTAGAATGTTATGTGCAGGTAGGGGGGAGAGTACAGGTCCTGGAACATAATGGTGGAGGAGGATCTAGGTGGAGGGTTAGAATGTTATGTGGAGGTAGGGGGGGAGAATACAGGTCCTGGAAAAGGATGACAGAGGACCTAGTGGGGGTTGTATTGTTATGTGGAAAACTGAGAAATGTCATGCATGTACAAACTATTTTATTCACTGTGAAACATAAAACATTAATCCCCCAATAAAGGAAAAAATAGGACTAGAAAAAAAAAGAATGTAGTGTGCAAAACTGAGAAATGTTACACATGTACCAACTACTGTATTTTACTGTCGACTATAAACCATGAATCCTCCCAATAAAGAAAAAAAATCTGCTTTAATTCCTCCCTGACCCAATGGTTGTTGAGAATCATGTTATTTAGTTTTCACATGTTTAAGATGTTCCCAGGAGGTAGAGAAAGATCTCACCTGGTAGGTCTCTTGCCTTTCATGTACATAGCCCAAGGTTAAGTCCTGGCACACCACATGGGACTACTATGTCATTGGGAAGAAGATTCAGTAAGATAGTATCTTTTCCTTTCTGTCTGTCTACCTTTCTTTGTCTTTGTCTCCCCAAATGAAAAAGTCAGCCCAGACCTCACAAGGATCTGGTCACCAAATTAATTAGGTGTTTCTATTTTTTTTTCTTTGTGTGTGTGTGTGTGGTTGATTGCTAGTCTTCAAAAACTTTATAGACTTCTTCCTTTCTGTTATGCTTGAATCCCCTTTCCAAGTTTGTATGTATTGCCTCTATGAATTTAATTTTAAGGTTATCATGGAGCTTATATGTAAGGCTCTATTTTTATTGCTGTTTAGCAGATTGATTATTCTAAGGGTTCACAATTTAATCCCTCATATATATTTTTGGTGGTGTCTATATGTATATAGATATAAAGGATATAGATAAATAGATACATTTTAGTTTATTTAACTGTCTTGCCTCTAAGTGGGATTTATTTTTATGTTTATGGGAATTCAGTATTTCTTGAAAGACTACGGATGGATGACTTCTTGTAATTTTTGTCTATAAACCTCTTTATTTCTTTTTTAAATTCTGAGTGATAATCTATCAGGGATATAGTATTTTCAGTTGAGAAATCTCAACATTTTAAATATCTCATGTTACAGCCATCTAGTTTGCAAGATTTCCCACTAAGATTCCACAAGATTCCCACTAAGAAATCTATAGATAACTTTGTCAGAATTCCCTTGTCATGCTTTGTTTTTCTCCAGATGCTTTTTTTTAAATTAAGTTTTTATTTATTTATTTATTTATTTTCCTTTTTGTTGCCCTTGTTGTTTAACATTGTTGTGGTTATTAATGTCATTGTTGTTGGATAGGAGAGAGAGAAATGGAGAGAGGAGGGGAAGACAGAGAGGAGGAGAGAAAGACCTGCTTCTGAAAGACACCGCTTGTGAAGCGACTCCCCTGCAGGTAGGGAGCCGGGGGCTTGAACTGGGATCCTTACGCAGGTCCTGGCGATTTGCCCCATGTGCGCTTAACCCACTGCGCCACCGCCCGACTCCCTTCTCCAGATGCTTTTAAACAAAAAACAAAGAATTTGCAATTATGAAAATAAAGTAAGAGTGTTATGAGACAACATCAAGAAAAATAATATCCATAGCATAGGGTTCCTAGAAGGAGAAGTGAAACTTATTTGAACAAAGAATATCTAAGAACTTCTCTATCTCAAGGAAGGAAACATATCCAGACATAAAAATCTTAAAACATCCCAAATGATATAAAACCAAACAACCATGAAAATTAAAGTGGAAAAAAAAACTAAAGATAAGGACAAATCTTTGTTTTTTGTGTTGCTGGTCTCTGGGTGTTTTCAGCCGCACTGTACTCTAGTTCACTGGTTCTGTTACCTGTTTCTTTTTTTCTTTTTTTTTAAATTTTTTTATTTAAGAAAAGATTAACGAACAAAAACATAAGGTAGGAGGGGTACAACTCCACACAATTCCCACCACCCAATCTCCATAACCCACCCCCTCCCATGATAGCTTTCCCATTCTCTAGCCCTCTGGGAGCATGGACCCAGGGTCGTTGAGGGTTGCAGAAGGTAGAAGGTCTGGCTTCTGTAATTGCTTCCCCGCTGAACATGGGCGTTGACTGGTTGGTCCATACTCCCAGTCTGCCTCTCTCTTTCCCTAGTAAGGTGTGTCTCTGGGGAAGCTGAGCTCCAGGACACATTGGTGGGGTCTTCAATCCAGGGAAGCCTGGCCAGCATCCTGGTGGCATCTGGAACCTGGTGATTGAAAAGAGAGTTAAAAATTTGTTGAGCAGCTTCCCCAGAGTCACACCCTACTAGGGAAAGAGAGAGGCAGACTGGGGGTATGGACCGACCAGTCAACGCCCATGTTCAGCGGGGAAGCAATTACAGAAGCCAGACCTTCTACCTTCTGCATCCCTCAACGACCCTGAGTCCATGCTCCCAGAGGGATAGAGAATGGGAAAGCTATCAGGGGAGGGGGTGGGTTATGGGGATTGGGTGTTGGGAATTGTGTGGAGTTGTACCCCTCCTACCTTATGCTTTTGTTCACTAATCCTTTCTTAAATAAAAAATTAAAAAAAAAAAAATTCAAAAAAAAAAAAATTTGTTGAACAATCATGGATCCCAAGCTTGGATAGTGGAGAGGAAGTGTTAGGGAGGTACTCACTGCAAACTCTAGTGTACTACTGCTTTCAGGTATATATTTTGCAGTAGTTTATGGATATGTGTGCATATAAGCTCTCTCTCACAGAAACTGGTGTATATCTAGGTTATGGGACTTTGTTAGAAAGTGAACTACCTGAGATGAAATTAGAGTGTACTATAAAAGGAAAGGTCTCACCCGAGTAATGAAGCTGAAGGGTTGTCATTCCACACGTGAAGTCTCTGGACACAGTCTGAGGTGAAGCATGTTGAGGTGGCAATCGTTGCGTTGGTTAGGTTGTGATCGGCGGATGCAATATTATTTGGTTTGGTTTGGGAGATGCATACGGGAAAGTGGGCCCTATCCAAGGGTTCCAGGACTGGGGGAAGTAGGGGCTCTATAGTGGAGATGTAAGGTTCCTGCTGTCTTAGGGTTCAAAAAGACAATCGATAGTTAATGTTATCATCACATTATTTGTTAATTGGGTTAACTTTGAATAGTCCTTTTGTTATGGTTTGCTGTACAGTATCCAGTATCTTGTATATAGCTGTGCTATTGGATGCTTCTAATCTACTTGGTCTAGGCTTTTGAGAGAGTCCGCATATCAAATATACAGCCTATATATTAAAAGGATTCAGTTTGTGTTTTGAGAAACTTTGAGACATACAATTGATTTTCCCCCTCTCATATTAATTAACTACTGATTTATATGTCTACATTTTGCTAGGAGTGTACATAAACACCATTCCCACCACCAAAGGACTGTGACCCATCCCTCCCGCCCACTCCCACCCCCCACTAGCCCAGGAAGCTGCATGTCTACCCCTCACCACTGGATTTTTACTTTGGTGCCCTACTTACAATTTGATCAGGTCCTGCTTTTAGTTTCCCTTTCAGATCTTCTTAATCAACTTCTGTTGATGAGTGGGATCATCCCATACTCATCTTTATCCTTTTGACTTAGTTCACTTAACATAATTCCTTCTAGCTCTGCCCAAGATGGGTCAGAGAAGGTGGGTTCATTGTTTTTGATAGCTGCATAACCTGTTTCTTATATACCTTTGAGCCCCTCTATTGTATTTTTAAAATTTTATTTATAAAATAGAAATGCCAACAAGACCATAGGACAAGAGGGGTACAACTCAACACAATTACCACCACCTATTCCCTTGAAAGCTTTCCTATTCTTTATCACTCTGGGAGTATGGACTCAGAGTCATTATGGGGTGCAGAAGATGGAAGGTTACGTTATCTACTTATGTTGCATTTACATTTTTCCTTAGGTTTTTTTTTAATTAAAAAAATTATTTGTTATTAATAGTTTGTTCTGGCTTCTGTAATTACTTCCCTGCCAAACATGGGTGTTGACAGGTCGATTCATATTCCCAGCCTGCCTTTCTCTTTCCCCAGTGGGGCAGGATTCTGGGGAAAGAGGGCTCCAGGACACACTGGTGGGGTTGTCTGTCCAGGGAAGTCTGGTTGGCATCATGGTAGCATTTGGAACCTGGTGGCTGAAAAAAGAGTTAACATATAGAGCCAAACAAGTTGTTGACTAATCATGAACCTAGAGGCTGGAAAAGTTCAAATAAAGAGCTGGGGGATGGGAGTCTCCATTTTGTAGATAGTTACTAGTTCTATTTTAGTTATATTCCAAAGAGCCCATGATTATGATATGAAGGTGGATCTAAGTTATTGTCTGGGGAGATGATGTCATGTCTGCAAAAAGAACTAGAAAGCTGAATCAGGAAAGAGAGTAGCTCCCAGATATGGGAAAGGTATATAAATATTGTTGATTGTAAACCCCATCGATTTGGTCTGATCTGGGGCCCATATTCAGCTTATGTTGACCTCTGCATCCCTATAGATCTGAGCTCACATTCTGTGGTCATGAGCAGGAACATTCCAAACTGCTCCAATTTCAGGACCCATCTTCCTCAGGTGGAACATAAAGTTCCTTCAGAGGATGGATCATTCTCTACTCTTGTTGATCCACGTTGAGGGCAAGGTCCCATGGGGGCCCACAAAGGGGTCTATTGTGTTGTTCCTGATAGAGATGACTGGTAACAATGGAGAGAGTGATCTATTCGAGGTCTAGGCCCATCATGTCTGTGTGGAAATCTCAGGACCCCCCGAATAGGGCCCCAGCTGCTCAGCTAGCCTGATAGTGACTAAAGAGTCATCGTTAAAGTATGCCAGTCTCTTGCTCTTATTCAGCTTTTGTAGTCCTTACTTTGATAAGTTTAGCTTTGGAGTGAGTGAGGAAAGTATAATAGGAAGTAGGTCAGGAGGGTATCTAAGTCTAAGTAGACACCATTTCATTAGAAACTTTATAATGTCTTTTTAGGTCTATTTTCCTACTGGATATACTGACTCACTGCAGACTATTGTGCACTTTTGCTTTCAGGTATATATTTTGTCCTAATTTATGGATACATGTGAACATCTGCCCTATCTCATGGGACTTGGTCTATATCTAGGTTTTGGGACTTAGAGAATTAGAGAATCCTATGAAAGGAAAGGTCTCACCAGAGTAATGATGCTGAAGGGTTGACATTCCACGCCTGACGTCTATGGACATTCTAAAGTGAAGCTTGCTGAGGTGGTACTTTCATTGATTAGGTTGGGGTCAGCAGATGCAGTATCATTTGGTATGAATTGAGAGAAGCATTCAGGCAAGTGAGCCCCACCCTACAGGTTCCAGGACCGGGGGAAATATAGGCTCTATAGAGGAAGCGGGAGTTCCTGTTGTCTTAGGGTTTAAGAAGGCAATAGATAGTTATTGCTGTAATCAAATTATTATTTTTTTCTTCTCTATTTTTTAAATTGGGGAATTAATGTTTTACATTCAACAGTAAGTACAATGGTGTGTACATGCATAACATTCCCCAGTTTCCCATATAACATTACAACCCAAATTATTTGTCAGTTTGGTTAACTTTGAAAATCTCTGTTAGGATTTGCTGTATCATACACAACATCACCATAATTTATGTCCTTTGACATTATTTGTATATAGCTGTGTCTTATAGAGTAATGCCACCAGTTGCTTCTGTTCTCTCTGGTCTGGTCTCAGATTTTAAGAGAGTCAGCATTTCAAAGACTCAGCCTATTGCATTTAAAAATTTTTTTTTTTAGGTCTTTATACTTGCTTTCTGCCCTTACTGAATTACTGCAAACTATTCTGCACTTTTACTTTAAGGTATATATTTCCCCCTAACTTGTGGATACATGTGCACATGTGCTGTGTGTGTCTCATCAGCCCTGGTCCCCTGTATTGCATTTAAAAAATCATTTTACTGGGGGGGTTAATGGCTTATAGTACATTTGTTAACATGGATATTGTTTCTCATGATAAGTATCCATGATAAGTGTCTGAAAAAGATTATTACTCCCAACTTAGGTTCTACTTCATTTTAAAGTTAAATTCTTGTGTTCCTTGGTCCTGTTCTTTCTGTTTCATACTCTGTCATATTATTCTGCATTTATTGTAATTTGATTTTGTTCACTTGTTCTTATTTCATTACATACTGCTAGGACTATTACTTTAAACTCTCTTTTTAGGTACGTTATCTACTTATGTTGCATTTACATTTTTCCTTAGGTTTTTTTTTAATTAAAAAATTTATTTGTTATTAATAGTTTGTTTGAAGATTGTAAGATTACAATGTGTAGTTACACACTGTCATTTAAGTTCAGGGCTCTAGTAGGCTAGGCTAGCTTCGCAGTGGTAGACAGAGACTCAAGGACACACGCTAGGCAGAGAAGCTGTATTTATTCACGAACAACGATTCAAAAACTAACCCAAACCAATCACCACACAGATCTGTCCTGCATCCTTCTCCTACGGTGGCAGTGGTAAGAACTCTGGAAGTCCATAGGGGGCAGGGGGCGGGGAGAAGGGGGCGTGGGAAAGTAGCAGGGGCCAAACCACAATCTCCCAGAGGCCGGAGGGGTGGGGGTGAGACCAAAACCAATGTGAAGCATACAACAACACACCACACCCACCACACTCCCATCTCCCAGTGATAACCACCATAGTTCTCATAAGTTCTACAGTTTGCTTGCTTCTGTTTTGCTCAGATTTTTCTTTTTTGCTAAGTTCATGTAAATCAGATCTCTAGATTCCATGTATGAGTGAAGCCATCTAGTAGTTGTCTTTCATCTCTTTACTTATTTTACTAAGCATAAGCACCTCCAGCTCCAGCCATTTTGTCTCAAAGGACACAATATTACTTTTTTTGACTGCAGAATAGTGTTCTATGGAATTATATATCCCACAACTTCTTTTAAAATATATTTATGTACACATATATATATTATTGGAAAGAGACAGAGAGAAATTGAGAGGGGAGAGGGAGATAGAGACAGAGGAACACCTGCAGCACTGCTTCAGCACTTGTGAAGCTTTCCCTGGGAAGGTGGGGACCAGGGGTTTGAACCTGCATCCTTGCACACTGTAATGTGTGCGCTTAACCAGGTGTGCCTGGCCCCCTCCTATAACTTCTTTAGCCAATCATCTGATGATGGGCATTTAGGCTTCTTACACTCCCCTAAGATTTTATTAAATATCAATATTTGTGGTCTATTCCTGTCTCTCATTTTGTTTAGAATTACATGTTAATTTCTATGGATTGAGATAAATAGCTTTCATTCCTTAGCTTATGCTGGCCTCATATTAAGATTATAGATTGCAAGAAATAACCCTAGATTTTTTTTTGACCAGGATATTAAGGTATGTGCTGCTTTCTATTATTGATATCTCTGCACCATTTGGATGACTGTGGCTTTAATGTTGGCACAGGGTAGAAACTGGAGCAGCAGGAAGTAATGAAGTTGTTACTAGAAAGGACGAAGAGTTCATGCCCCTAAAATGTCTAGCTGGAACTGATTGGGAGATTAGCAACAAACCTCTAAATTATTTCATCAGAGCTTTCACAGTAACCTGAGGCTAAAATTGATCCCTGAATTGTGATCCAGTTCTAACCTGCAATTTTTGCAACCAACATTCTCACCACGAAGTGTAGGCAGGTCACAACAGTCTGATAACTGAACTGATGACAGGACAATCTGATAGCTGAACATTCTGATAGTTTGGGTTGCAGACAGGCTGCATTCAGAATAGTGCTGCATGCAGATAAGGTCTGCATGCAGATAAGGTTTCTCAGGGTCTTTGGGTATCCTCCATAAGAATGGTTTCCCTTTTGTTGACCTCTGTTAATCCTCTCTCTGTAGTCATGACCTTATAAGAAGAAACTACAACTGGGTCTGTTTCCAGCAACTCCCATGTACAGAACTTTCCCTCAAGTGCTTCTAGAGCCTAGGTGCTTTAAACTCTGACTAGAGCTGAAGCTCAGTGGGTTAAAGTAATTCCAGTGATAGCCCCAAATGAGGGTGGGACAGGCGTTTTGTATAACACAGAATTTAGTAATAGAGAGTATCCTGTGTGTGTATGTTTGTTGGGGTGAGGGGGGTTACAGGTAGACCTTTCAAAATTTTTTATTAGTGATTTAATAGTGATTAACAGAATTGTAAGATAACAAGGGTACAGTTCTGCACAGTTCGCACCACCAGGATTTCTTGTCCCATCCTTTCCTCTGGAGCTTCCCTCTTCTTTATCCCTCTGGGAGTATGGACAAGAATTCTATATGGGGAGCAGAATGTGGAAGTTCTGGCTCTATAGTAGCTTTTCCACTGGACATGGACATTGGCAAATTGATCTATACCTCCAGCCTGTTTCTATCTTTCCCTAGTTGGGTAGGGTTTCGTAGAGGTAAGGTTCCGGGACACATTGGTGAGGTCCCAGTCTGCCCAGGGACATCAGATCAGGATGGTGTCATAGTAGATGCAGCTTGGTGGCTGAAAGACAATAAGATATAAAGCAAATGGTTCAATAAACAGGAACCCAAAGTAGGAATAGAGCAAATGAAACTAGGGGTCTTCATGTGGAAAGAAGCTTAGGAAGTCTATTTTAAGTATGTTCCACGTGGCCCATAACTTTAATAATTTTTGCCTGATCCTGATAGCTAACATGCAGGTAAACTAAAAGTATTATCTGGTAAGATGGTGTCAGAGTTGAGAATAGGACTAGAAAGTTGGATTATAGCAGAGAGTCGCTCTCAAATATGAGGAAAGTATATAAATATCATTAACTGTTTACCCCATCTATCTGACCTAGGGCCCATATCTACTTATATTTAGCACAGGAGCCTGTGTAACCTCTGAGTTCCTGTCAATCTAAACTTGTAGTCCCTGGTCACAGCTAGGAAAATTCTAGGCTGCTCTCATTTCAGGACCAGTCTTCCTCAAGTAGCTGAGTAGGTTGATCCAGCCTTCCTTTGGAGAGTGGGGAAGATCTTATTCATTTCCCAACATGTTCTGCTAATCAGGTCTTCTCCAAAGTCTTGAACTCCACCTAGAGTTGTAGGCTTAAGCTGCCAGTCACTAGCTTCATCAGGTGTTAAATCAAAAATTGTAAAAACTGTATGATGACCTGAGGTATTGCTAATAATAAAGGTGAGGATATTTCACCCTCTGTTCCCTGATCGTTGGTTGACTTCTAGTATTACAACATCTCCCTTGCCAGCATCTGATACCTGAATTCTTGGCCTCAAATCTCTGCTTTTCAGTATCTTTTTGTTTTCTGGAAGAAGGTTCCTCAGTTGTTCACGCCTGGTCATGTGATCCACTTACTAATGCAATCTCCAGGTGCTAGGACCACCAATGGGGACCCTTCAGTCATAAAAAAATAGTCTGGCCTCACTAATGTGTCCTGGAATCTCATCTCTCCAAAGCCCTATCCCACTAGGGAAAGCTAGAAACAGGCTGGAGGTATTGATCGACCTGACAATGCCCATATCCAGAAAAGAAGCAATTATAGAAGCTAGAACTTACATTTTCTGCACCCCATAAAGAATTTTGGTCCATACTTCCAGAAGGGGAGACATGTTAGGGGAAGATGATCAGATTGCTCTGAATTCCAATTACATGAGGACCTTAAGAGAGAAAAGGAAAAAACAAACAACAAACACACAAAGCAAAACAAACAAACAAACAAAAAGCCAAGGAGGGACACTCAGAAGCAGTAGATGTGACTTAGGAAGGAAGAGAAAGCAGGGCCATAGAAAAATGCATCAATATATAAAAATATATTTTTTATTATTATTTCCAATGGAGGGAATGGGGACACAGAACTCTGGCTGTGAGAAAGGTGTGGAATCATTCCCCTGTTATCTTACAATTTTGTAAATCAATACTAAATTACTAATAGAAAGTTTTTTAAAGTTTGGCATTTCTTTTCTTACAATGCCCAGTGATATTCCAAGTAAAATCATGTTGCAATTTTTCAGACCCATCTGAAACCTGTTTTTCTTTGTGCAAATAGGAATACCTCTCCCTAAATACATATACATACATAAACACACACACACAAACACACACATATGTTCCTTTTGTAGTTTATATGGGGGACTGAATGAATCTGGCATCTTTACTGTCTGTCTTCTTGTCAAAACTCCTCCTAAATTTTTTTTTTTAATCATTAAAAAAAACTCTTATTTTAGGAATAACAAAAGGTGAAACTTGTACTGATGTGATGTTTGTACCAAAGCAGAGGACTCTGGGGAAGGTGGGGGAGGGAAGGGCAGGAGAGGCTGAAGAGATCCTTGGAGTCCTGCTGTATGATGATGGAAAGACCTAGGTTGTGGGTGAGAGTGTTCTATAGAGAACATTCACAGGGAGGTAAGAAATTGTATCCATGTGTACCACACCTTAAACCATTAACCTCAGGAATAAACACATGGACAAATAAATAAACCCTCACTTTTTTCTTATACTTTCTGGAAGATTCACTCTGTTTTATTATTTAACTTTTACTGAGCTTTTCATCTCTGCTGTTATATGTTCCAAGGACCTCTTTTTAAAAATAGTGCCAAAAACAATAGATGAAAAATGAAAAACAATAGTGCCTTGGGACTGGGTAGTAGCAACACCAGGGAGAATGCACATGTTACCATATGTAACATCTGAGTTCAAACCTTTGGTCCCCGCCTGAGTGGGGGAAGGTTCACAAGTGGCAAAGCAGTGCTACAGTGCTTCTTCATTCTCTTTGTTTCTCTCTTCCTGTCTTTCATCCTCTATCAAAACAGGAAGAAGAAAACAGATGCCCCAAACAGTGGTATTTTGCAGGAGCTGAACTCGGCAATAACAGTGGTGGTCATAAGCCAACAAATAATCCTAGTGTCTTGAATGAATACTATATCATCCTTTCCTGCTCTGAGGAAATTACTATTAACTTACAATATTTTTCTAATATTCCACTCATTTATTTACTTCCCCCTGAATTTTTTCCTTCTATAAATTTGGTTTATTGGTTTCTTTCAAGGATGTGTATTTACTCAGAAATCTTGGTTTTTTTTTTTTTTTAATATTTATTTATTTATTCCCTTTTGTTGCCCTTGTTTTTATTTTTTATTGCTGTCGTTATTATTGTTGCTGTTATTGATGTCATTGTTGTTGGAAAGGACAAACAGAGAAATGGAGAGAGGAGGGGAAGACAGAGAGAGGGAGAGAAAGATAGACACATAGAGACCTGCTTCACCGCCTGTGAAGCGACTCCCCTGCAGGTGGGGAGCCGGGATCCTTCCGCTGGTCCTTGGGCTTTGTGCCACCTGTGCTTAACCCGCTGCACTACAGCCCGACACCCGAAGTCTTGGTTTTTGTTTGTTTTTGAGAAAGAGATATGGAGAAGGGAGGGACGGAGGGGGAGAGAGAGAGAGAGAGAGAGAAAGAAAGAAAAAGAAATTGAGAGAGATTCACAGCATTGACTCTTCTTTCAGTGCAGTAGGGGCCAGGTTTGAAAGTGGTTCACAGACATGGCAAAGCAGTGCACTATCAAAATGAAGTATTGGCTGACCCTTGGTTACTTATTGTTAAGGGAGAGACATTTAAATGTAGTTAGGAAATTTTGTACATATGGAGCTTATTAGCTGGTGGGCTTTTCTGAAGTGAGATTTGACAGGTCTCTAATTCTTTCCATTGGAAGATCTTTAAATATTAGTTTATATGCAAGGTATATGACAGGCGTCTCTTGGGACATTTAGTTTTCCCAGAGAAAAGTTGTCCTGTCTCCTACCCAGAGTATATAAACTCACCTTCTAAGTATTCTGACAGCTGAACCTTGAAAAGGTTTGCAGGTATTGGTGGTGTACATGCATACCTGCATGAGTGTCTCATTGTCCAGTTCTTCTTCTTCTAGCGTTTGCCCTTTTTCCATAGCCAGTCAACAGCATCAGGTTGAGCCTGATGTAAAGTTTTGAGACCTCCTTTGAATCTGGAGAGGTGGCAGTCGTTGACTATGTGGGTCATAGTCTGTCTGGAGCCGCAGGGGCAGTTCGGGTCATCTCTGGCTCCCCAGCGATGGAACATAGCGGCGCACCGGCCATGGCCTGTTCGATAGCGATTGAGGAGGGCCCAATCATAACGTGTCCAGTGTGACTTTTTCACTAATCTCCTTGTTGTCTGGTATTTCACTCTGTCCACACCTGTGAATGAAGTATCAAATTTAAATTACTTTGGCATCGTAGGGTAGTTTTTTTAAGAATTATTTTCATAATATCACTTCAATGAAAACGAGGGAGTTATAAACACAAATCTTTAATTCTTTAAATGGAACTACAAATTCCACTTACTAACTTCAAATTCTAGCCAAGTCATGTCTTCTCTCTGAATTTGTAAAATTGTTTACATGAAACCTTACTCCTCTGCATCTTACTTACTCTGAAAGGGGGCATATTGGGATTTTGATTTTTGCCTTTCATGAGTCAGAGAATTTGGGTATTGGTGTTGGGATTCTGAATTATGAGTCGACATATCAACTTCTTCAGGTAGTTGTGCTCAAGAGAGAAGAATCTGACATAGGAGTAAGTAAACCTGTGTATGTGTGAAGGCACAATAGTTATAGTGGCAGCTGCTGTGTTTTTTTTTAATTTTTATTTATAAAATGGAAATACTGACAAGACCATAGGATAAGAGGGGTACAATTCCACACAATTCCCACCACCTGAACTCTGTATCCCATCTCCTCCCCTGATAGCCCTCCTATTCTTTATCCCTCTGGGAGTATGGACCCAGGGTCATTATGGGGTGCAGAAGGTGGAAGGTCTGGCTTCTGTAACTGCTTCCCCGCTGAACATGGGTATTGACAGGTCAATCCAAACTCCCAGCCTGCCTCTCTCTTTCCCTAATGGGGCAGGCAAGGTTCTGGGGAAGCGGGGCTCCGGGACACATTGTTGTGGCCATCTGCCCAGGGATTCTGATCTCACACTGCAGCCTCTTGAATTCTTTTCATGGGGGTCCTCTTATTCCTTGTACATGCCTAGAGAGCTGTGCTGACACTATTGCTCTGTGCTTTACTCTGTTCTCACAGATCATCAGTTGTCCCTTTCTACTGGAGCAGTTTTCTTAGCTTTTCCTTCTTAAAGTCCTACATGCAATCAGTACTCTAGAGGTCATGACCTAATTATGATATAGTGGACAGTGAAAATAATTCACATTGGGCAATCACATACCCTTGCTATTGTTGAAATGGGAGTAGAATTTTATCTATGTATATGAAAGACTAAATATATAAACAAAGGCCTAAAAGAATAAATGACTTCAAAACTCTACTTGGATATTTTAGAACTTAATGAATGGCTGCATTCTTTGAATTACTTCATTCACTAAAAGTCTCTAACCTAGTCACCAATCAAGAGACTGCCACAAAATAGTCCTTTGCTAATTCTTAGTCATACTATGAATTTGAAAGTAATTAAAAAAATTTTTTTTAAATTCTCCCATCAATTACATTAAAGAATAAAGGAGGTTTTCACTAACTTAGAGTGACAGCCATCCTGTTAGTTCAGAATGACCCATATTGGCAAGTAGATTTTAAGGGTTTCTTTTGAGTAACTAGTGGACACTTTAATGGCTCGTGAGGAATTTGCTTCCTGTTCACATCCAGAATCCAGGAAGCTTGTTTGACGTCAGTACCAAGTTGGAGTACTATGGGGCAAGGTAGGAGCAGGGCCCTAGTCAAGGTTGGCAGGAGTCCTCAGTTCCTTATGCTATCTCCTTCGTGTGTCTGTCTGTCTCTATTTAAAATCTAGGAGGAAAAGGAAAGTTGATTTGTCTTAGACTTGAGTGTATTAAAAATTATCTGCTGAAATAACAGTTTTTTATTTTTATTTATTGTGAGTTTCCAGGGAATGAATTCAGGGTTTTCATTACTCTATACACTGCTGAAATAGCTTTATCTGATTGTTCTATTGTATATTTTTATGAGAGAAAGAAAAAAAAAGAGGGGGAGATGCCAAAGCATCACTCCATCATTCTTGGAGTTCTACCTTATTGTCCTTGTTGATCTCATGTGGTATGGGGTATGTGGAATGGCATGTGTTCAGCCATCTCACCCATCAGGATATAGGTCACATTTTTTTAATACTAAGGACAGACTACTTGTGACTCAGAAGTTGTGTAGGTGGGAGGTGGGGTTTTTATGACAGTTCTTAGGAAGTCAGTATACTTTCACCTCCATAATTTTCTGCAAACTTGCTTTGCATTATTTATTTATTTATTTATTCCCTTTTGTTGGCCTTGTTTTATTGTTGTAGTTATTATTGTTGTTGTTATTAATGTCATTGTTGTTGGACAGGACAGAGAGAAATGGGGGGGGGAGACAGAGGGAGAGAGAAAGAGAGACACCTGCAAACCTGCTTCACCGCCTGTGAAGCTACTCCCCCACAGGTGCGGAGCCGGGACTTGAATCAGGATCCTTACTTTGGTCCTTGCACTTTGTGCCACCTGTGCTTAACCCACTGCACTACTGCCCAACTCCCTGCTTTGCATTATTTTTTAACTGTGTAAATGATCAGTGAATTTTTAAAGTATGCGGAAATGAAATTTATAGGTTTCATTTCCAGGGTTTTATTTATCAATGTTGTGTTTGAAATTTAAGATGTTGTAAAACCCTCTATTACTATCTTGCAAAATTCCACTATTATGCCATCATCATTAGCTAATGTGTTTTTTAGCCACAGGAATAAAATTTTTCTCCCAATAATACTACTGGAATTTTTATTTATTTATTTATTTATTTATTTCTTTATTTATAAAATGGAAATACTGACAAGACTATAGGATAAGAGGGATACAATTTTACACAGTTCCTGCCTCCTGAACACCGTATCCCTTCCCTCCCTTGAAAGCTTTCCTATTCTTTATCACTCTGGGAGCATGGACCCAGGATCATTATGGGGTGCAGAAGCTGGAAGGTCTGGCTTCTGTAATTGCTTCTCAACTGAACATGGGCATTGGCAGGTCGATCCATACTCCCAGCCTGTCTCTCTCTTTCCCTAGTGGGGCAGGGCTCTGGGGAGGCGGGGCTCCAGGACACATTGGTGAGGTCATCTTCCCAGGGAAGCCAGGTTGGCATCATGGTAGCATCTGGAACCTGGTAGCTGAAAAACGACAACATATAAAGCCATATTGTTGACTATCCATGAACCTAAATGCAAGAATATTGCAAATGAGATTTGGAGTCTCCATTTTGGATAAAAGTAGTAGGTCTATATTAGGTATATGCCAAGGGGCCCATGACTTTACTAGTTTTTGCCTGAGCCTATCAGCTAACATGCAGGCAGACCCAAGGTATTATCTGGGGAGATGGTGTCAGAGTTGGAAAAAGGACTAGAAAGCTGCATCAGGGAAGAGAGTAGCTCACAAATATGGGAAAAAATATATAAATAACATTAACTGTAAACCCCACTGATTTGATCTGGTACCCATATTCATTGTAGGAGCCTGTGTAACCTCTACATGTCTGTAGGTCTGAGCTCTCATTCTATGATCATGGCTAGGAACATTCTAGGCTGCAGTAATGTCAGAACCCATCTTCCTTGAGTGGTAGAGTATGTTGCCCAACCTCCCTTCAGAGAATGGGGCTGACCCTACTGTTGTTGATCCACAATGAGAGAAAGGTCCTATAGGGGCCCACGAAGGGGCCCATTATGTTGTTTCTGATGCAGATAACCAGTGACAGTGGAGAGAGGGCTCTGTTAGAGGTCTAGGCCCATCATGTTTGTGTGGGAATCCCAGGACTCCCTTACTTGGGCCCTGTGTGATGGGGTGGCATGGTAGTGACCAAAGAGCCATCACTGAAGTATGCCTCTCTTGCCCTTATCCACTACTGGAATTTTTAATGTCCTTAAAACATTTACCTTTTGAATGAAGGATAAAGAAAACATATTTTACATATATTAATATATTCTTTCTAGCTCAGGGGAGAACATTAAGTTTTTTTCTGTTTTATTTATTTATTTATCTATTTTTCTTTATTGGGAGATTAATGGTTTATAGTTAACAGTAGAATACAGTAGCTAGTACATGTGTAACATTTCTCAGATTTTCATATAATAATTCAACCCCTCTAGGTCCTCCTCTGCCATCATGTTCCATGATCTGAACTGCCTCCTCCACCCCCAGAGTCTTCTACTTTGGTGCAATACACCAAAAAACCAAAAACCATTAATTTTAGTCATGGTGAGATAAGTGTTCCTTCATGGATATTGATGGAATGGAAGGTGCAAAAAAGTTGAATTTTACTTCTAGGCACTTGAGCAAAACAATCTGGGTTTCAGGACAGATTTATATAGCCTGAAGGTCACCTTTCAGAAGTATGCTAGCTAATGGATGTCTTTTGTGGGAGCAGGTAGGAGAAAGTAAAGCAGCAAGAATTCTAGTAACAAACTATAGAAATGATCCCTGAAAGTATACTCTTGAGAATTCTATAGCATATGCATTGCTGTGCTTACTTATTTTTTCTTTCTTTTTTTTCTTTCTCTTTGTTTCTTTCTTTACTCCTCTCTTCCTTCTACTTCTTTTACAATTTCAGATAATCCTTTATTGAGGCATCTTCCTTCGTAATTTTTTTTTTTTTTGCCTCGAGGGTTATCACTGGGGCTCAGTGCCTGCACTACAAATCCACAGCTCCTGAGGTCATTTCCCCCATTTTGTTGCCCTTATTATTGTTATTATTGTTATTGTTGTTATAGCTGTTGTTGTTGTTGTTGTTGTTGGATAGGACAGAGAGAATTCGAGAAAGGAGAGGAAGACAGAGAAGGGGAGACAAAGACACCTGCAAACCTGCAAAACTGCTTGTGAAGCGACCCACTTGCACTGTGGTTCTTGTGCTTTGAGAGGAGTACACTTAATCGCCTGCACCACCGCCCAGCCCCCTCCTTTGTAATACTTAACTAGTTAGGCATTCCACAATGCCACTGTTGTTATCATCTATGATATCATGAGGGTAGCAGCCATCAACATTGCAGCCCACAGATTGAACCATCCCCAGGGTTTCTTTGATGGTCCCAGAGATTTGTCTAAAGATCTGGTGCCTCATTTATTAGGAATGTTAACAATTTCATCAAAAGTGATGTTTCCACTGTGCTTAATATTTTTTTCCTTTCCTTTTTATTTATTTATTGATAAAAAGGGAACACTGACAAAACCATAGGGTAAGAGGGGTACAATTCCACACAATTCCCACCACCAGAACTCCATATCCTATCCCCTCCACTGAAAGATAGTTTTCCTATACTTTACTTTAATCTTCTGGGAGTATGGACCCAAGGTCATTGTAGGATACAGAAGGTGGAAGGTCTGGCTTCTGTAATTGCTTCCCTGATGAACATGGACATTGACAGGTCAATCCATACTCCCAGCCTGTCTCTCTCTTTCCCTAGTGGGGTGGGGTTCTGGGGAAGTGGAGCTCCAGGTTTTATTGGTGGGGTTGTCTGCCCAGGGAAGTCTGGTTGGCATCATGCTAGCATCTGGAACCTGGTGGCTGAAAAGAAAGTTAACATATAAAGCCAAACAAATTGTTGACTAATCATGAAACTAAAGGTTGGAGTAGTGCAGATGAAGAGTTGGGGGGGGTGTGTCCGTTTTGTAGATAGCTAGTGGGCATATTTTAGTTATATTCCAAAGGGCCTGTAGCTATACCAGTTTTTTTTTTTTTTTTTTTTTTTTGGTTTTTACTCTGAGCCTGAAATCTGATATGCAGGTGAATCCTAGTTATTGTGTGGTGAGATGATGTCATGGCTGGAAAAAGGACCAGAAAGCTGGATCAGGGAAGAGAGTAGCTCCCTAATATGGGAAAGGTGTATAAATATTGTTGACTATCAATCCCATTGATTTCATCTGATCTGGGGCCCATATTCAGCTTAGGAGCCTATCTGACCTCTGCATGCCTTTAGATATGAGCTCACATTCTGTGGTCATGAGTAGGAACATTCCAAGCTGCCCCAATATCAGGACCCATCTTCCTCAGGTGTAGCATAGATTATGTTGTCCATCCTCCCTTTGGAGGATGGATCATTCTCTACTGTTGTTGATCCAAGTTGAGGGCAAGGTCCTATGGGGGCCCACAAAAGGGTTCTGTTTTGTTGTTCCTGATAGAGATGACTGGTAACAATGGAGAGAGGGACTCATTCGAGGTCTAGGCCCATCATATCTGTTTGGGAATCTCAGGACTCCCCAAATAGGGCCCCAGCTGCTGGGGTGGCCTGTTAGTGACTAAAGAGTCATCGTTAAAGTATGCCAGTCTCTTGCTTTTATTCAACTTTTGTAGTCCTTGCTTTGATAAAGTTAGCTTTGGAGTGATCAAGGGAAGTATAATAGGAAGTAGGTGAGGAGGGTATCTAAGTCTAAGTAGACACTATTTCATTATGGACTTCATACTGACTCACTGTAGACGATTGTGTACTTTTGCTTTCAGATATATATTTTGCCCTAATTTATAGATACATGTGAACATATGCTGTATCTCATGGGACCTGATCTGTATCTAGGTTTTAGGACTTTGTTAGGAAGTGAACCTCCTGAAATGGAATTAGAGAATCTTATGAAAGGAAAGGTCTCAGCTGAGTATTGAGGCTGAAGTGTTGACATTCCATGCCTGACATCTCTGGACACAGTCTGAACTGAAGCATTCTGAGGTGGTACTCCTTGCATTGATTAGGTTGGGGTTAGCAGATGCAATATCATTTGGTATGAATTGAGAAAAGCATGCAGGAAAATGAGCTCCACTCTAAAGGTTCCAGGACTAGGGAAATATAGGCTCTATAGAGGAAGCAGAAGGTTCCTGCTGTCTTAGGATTTAAGAAGACAATAGGTAGTTACTTCTATAATCACATTGTTTGGCAATTGGATTAACTTTGAAATATCCCTTTGTTAGGATTTGCTGTATCATACATATCACCATAATTTATGTCCTTTGACATTATTTGTTTATAGCTGTGCCACCAGTTGCTTCTGTTCTCCCTGGTCTAAGCTCTTAAGAGAGTCAATATATCAAAGACTCAGCCAATGGTCTGTGCATTAAAAAGTTTGAGACATTCAATCAGTTTTTCCCCTCTCGTATTAAATAGTGATTTATATGACTACAGATTAATAAGAGTGTACATAAACACCATTCCCACCACCAGAAGTCTGTGTCTCATCCCACCCATCCCTACCACAGCCCCATGAAGCCGAACATCCACCCTCACCCTCAACCTAGGGTTTTTACTGTGGTGCCCTACTCCAAGTTCAGTCAAATCCTCCTTTGAGTTTGTGATTAATATTTTTCTGCTTCTTTCTGTTTCTTTGTGGTTCCCTCAGGGCTTTTATGATGAAGGCAGATGTAGAAGGCACCACCTCAAACTGGGTTTGTCAGTGCTGGATGGTCAGTTTTACTGTCATCCTCAGACCCTTCCAATCACCAGTAGTCTTGGCAAAATGTCATCACCAAATTTTTTTGGAGGCAGGCCAAACAGCCCAATTTTGGGGGCTAAGGTTGAAGTGGCACTGACTTCCCAACTGGTGCATCTCAGGTACACAACTTTGATCTCACTGGGGTCAAACTTTGGTGGCATGCTAGAGGTAGTTGTTGTCGGATGAACCCAGATTCTGGATGACCAAAGAATGTTGCACCTTGGCCTTTTCCGAGCAAAAAGCCCAAAGACTTATTTTTCTTTATTAAACTTAAAAATATTTTATCTATTTATTAATGAGAAAGATAGGAGGAGAGAGAGAAAGAACCAGACACCACTCTGGTACATATGCTGCCAGGGATCGAACCCAGGGCCTCTTGCTTGAGAGTACAATGCTTTATCCACTGAGCCATCTACTAGACCACAAGACTCATTTTTCTTTATGCAGTCATTTATCATGGAAAATGACAGTTATACACAGTAGTGGAGAGATTCACATAATGAACCACAATTGTGAAATTTTGTTTTTAACCTAATGTCTTCATCCTGATTTGAGGGAAAAACCAAGTGTCGTTGTAATAAATCCTTACAAATGTAGTGGAACTGAAAACCCACAGAAAGGACATATTTCCTCGACTGCCTAGATCTACTCCTTGTCTAACAAAAACCTGCAAGAAATAAATGGCATTTTAAACAACAGCCATGCTTCCAGACTTTTGGCAATGCCTTGTTTCTTAGGATTCATATGGGTTCAGTAGCTTTTAAAGTAGGCTCATGGAGTAAACCTGGCTCTCTGACTTCACCATATCCACTGTGTTAAGGAAGGTGTAAATTTAGTCAATGATAGTTGTCACATCATGAAAGGCAAGTGCTGAAAAGGTACATGTGACAGGTTCATGATGATCTGGGAAAAGCTATCAGATGAGCGATATGCTTGACTCATGGGCCTTAAAAATGCTTGTGTCGAGTGATATCTAATGGAAGTAGGGGCTGCAGTTGCAAATTGCCTTCAAACCCCACCCTCCAAGCTCCATTTACCTTCCCTTTCTAGCTTTTAATTATAGTTGTTCCACAGGGCAAAGACTGTACATTGTTTTTCTGTCTGTCTTCCTCTTGTTGTTGTTATTGTTGCTCTTCTTTTTCTTCTTTTGAAGGAATGTCAATATTTAATTTACCACATGGAAAACCCTAAAACCCCCCAGGGCCTTCCAAAAGTAGATAGAATTAGTCAGTAGTGACATTTAAGGGTTTTTTCCCCTCCTTCTCCCCCCCCTTCTCAGGAATGACAAAAGTTTTTCTTCTTTCTACTCAGTAAACGTATCTCCCTTGAGGATTTTCACCTTATGGAAGAAAGACATGGTCAAATTCTATCTTAGATTTACTGGACCCTATTTTAAAACAACAAAACACAACTAATTTTTCTGTGGTGATTTTTGAGGAAGTATTTCAATTATGTTGATAATGGAGAATGCTATCAACTGGAAAAAAATATGGTGAATTAGTGTGAAGTTGAATGCAGTGATTCTTCTGAATGAGTTCATTTCATGCAGTAGAAACTAAGGAAATGTTTACATAAATACTGCTGAATTCTTTTCAAATTACAATGGAAGGTGCCCAGCACTCACATCTGCTTTACAGATTGATAAAATGCAATCACATCCCAGACAACAACTTGGGTCCACCTGCATATAAGATTTCTGGCTCAGGGAAAAACTAGTCTAGTCATGGGCCCTTTGGAATATAACTAAAATAGGCCTACTAGCTATCTACAAAATGAAGATGCCAAATCTTCATCTGCAATATTCCAGCCTTTAGTTTCATGACTAGTCAATAATTTGTTTGGCTTTATATGTTAACTCTTTTCAGCCACTAGGTTCCAGATGCTAGCATGATGCCAACCAGACTTCCCTGGGCAGACAACCCCACCAGTGTGTCCTGGAGCCCCAATTCCCCAGAACCCTGCCCCACTAGGGAAAGAGAGAGACAGGCTGGGAGTATGGATCGACCTGCCAGTGCCTATGTTCAGCGGGGAAGCCATTACAGAAGCCAGACCTTCCAGCTTCTGCACCCCATAATGATCCTGGGTCCATGCTCCCAGAGGGATAAAGAATAGGAAAGTTATCAGGAGAGGGAATGGGATATGGAATTCTGGTGGTGGGAACTGTGCAGAGTTGTACCTCTTTTATCCTATGGTTTTGTCAGTGTTTCCTTTTTTAGAAATTAAAAAAAATGCAATCACATGTGTCTGGCAACAGAGATGTACTCATTGAGAAAGAACCCCAACAAGAGGTAGAGTGGAAGTAACTGAGGGCAAGGCCAGGTTATTTGGTCATTGTTCTGTTTGCTTGTTGATTGATTGACTCACACATTCATTCACTCATTCATCCTTTTATTTTGTCTTCTTTCCCATGAAGGACCTTTGGTCTCCTGAATGCTGCTTCAGAGCTTATTCTTACTATTCTTTCATCAGATTGGAGACATAACTGCGTTTCTTCAGGTAAGTCTCCCTGAACCTCCTCTTGCATTTAAAAGGTTGATCAGGTTTTTATGGAACTACTCTCTGTAGTACATAATAAACACTTAATACATACTTGTGGAATGAATAACCAAGCTGATCCAATCATCTGTGGTCATTTGTCTCTTCACCAAGTAAGACTTTACTTAATAACATCTGGATGAGAACTCTGGAAAGGAGGGTCAGGCTAGGAGAGCAATCTTTTACACATGAGGACTTATTCCTGTTAGGATTCACCTTGTTTAAAAACATTAGGCATCTGAGAGTAAGGTAGATTTCAGCCTGGGTTTAAAAGTGGTTGTTTTTGAAACTAGCCAAGAACAGAGAAATAGGAAACCAAGTTAACAGTTGTGCCAAACTCATCAAACTCTTAGAAGCTGAAATATCATTTTCCTGGTAACGACTCTGAGACCAAGAGAGACTGACTGACACTGAAGTCATGAAATTAACTCATTTCTCTGATATTTCTTTGAACTGGTTAAATTGTTGTGTATCAAACTATAGGAATGCACAGAATGTTTTGCTGCCTTGAAATTGAAGTGGATACTTTTTTTTCTCAGAGAAGTAAAAGGACTCAGAGTGTAAACCCTAGAGGAAATGTCTAAAAGAGAAACTCCTTAGAGCTTCAGGACTTTCCTACCTTGAGATGGTAGTAACAGAGGGGGTATCTCTCAACCTCACCAGGAAAGCTTTCTGGGATTGTGCTTACTATTACTTCAACAATTGATTTAACTACTGCTGAGTTTTACCAAAAAGCACGTTTTTTTTTTTTTTTTTAGATCAGTGCAGAAACTTTATGTGATTCCAGTTCCTAGATAGTTTCTAGGATATTCTATCTAGAAGGGAAAGACCCAAGTTGGAGGTGTTTTACAGATACCTATCATGGGGAGGTGAGAAATTGTGCACATGTCCACAACTGCACTGTAAACCATTAGCGCCCCCCCCACACACACACACACATAAAATAAAACAAAAGCAAACCCATCCAGTGTGTATCTCGGAAATAACTGTACCTCATTTGCAGGGTTTTGGTAAATACAAAGTTATTTCACACATGTTAACTTATTTGGCTCTATAGAACTCCTGTGAAGAAATTCACACCTAAAAAGTCTGTGATTATCCAAGAATCACAAGGCAGGTAGGTAGAGGGAAAAGGATATAAACCTTGGCCCCTGACCCAGTTCCAGTACCACAGCTGACTCACATAAAAGGATGTGTTTCCCCCCTCAGGCTAGAGACACATATTGAAGTGTGTCAAAGTTTTGAAAGCACTCACATTTCACTTTTAATACTCTTATTTATGTGCTTGCTATCCCTCTCAGAAGTCTGGCTTATTTACTGGGAACTTTTCATTTACTATAGCAGAAGGTGATAGAAGTGAGCAGTAACTTAGGAGGATAATTGTCAGCAATCTTCTACGTAGTATTTACTATGTGCAGATACCAAGTGCTTCATTTATATTAGTTAACCTAGTCTTATAGTAAATCTGTAAAACAGGTGTGATAATGATGCCATTTTATAGATGTAGAAACTGAGGCGCATAGTGTGACAAACTGCATTAAAGTAGCAGTAGTTTTAGTGATTGAAGTCTACTTTTTAAAAAATCACCACATTAAGAAAATGTACTTACTTTTTGCTTACATATAGTTATAAAACAACTTAAAGACAAAGGATAGGCCTCAATATTCAAAATTAGAAGATATTCTGACTGCCAGAGAAGTAGCTGACCTGGTAGCTGAGGCTCCTGGTCCCAGCTTTATGTGCTAAAATGGTGTTTGAATTCCTTTCTTTCTGTCAGCTGAAACTCCCTCTCAGATGGTCTAAATAGCAAAATGAATCTTTGAAAATATTCTGAAGACTCTGGGTTTCAAAAAAATCACTTTTCTTTGTAATTTTAAAAGTTATTTTTTATTTGAAACCAATTTATTCACTGGACAATCCATACATATAGCACAACACTCAAAAGTACTCAAAAGAGTGTGGGGGAAACAAAGTCAAGATCCTTCTTCCCTGTCTCCCAGCTCCACTGTTATCCTCTCTAGAGGCCTCTGCGACCAATAGTTTCTTGTGTTGAAAATGAAGTGTGAAGATTCCCTTAATCATTTGTTCTACTTTAAATTTCTTTATTGGGGGATTAATGGTTTAAACAGTAAAACCCAATAGTTTGTACATGCATAATATTTCCACATAACAATACATTTCACTTGCTCTTAAAGCAGCCCTCTTCCCCACCCAGTCCTCCAGCCTTGAGCTCAGTCTTTCTCAGGATGAAGAGATTGTGCTGCATGATAAACTGGCAGCCAGCCAGATGGCAGGGCTGCTTTGAGTGAGGAACTAAGTGTTCAGGAGAGACAAGTGCCTGGTGCCTAGGAGAGAAGGAGCTTGGCCCCACATCAAAGCTTTCAGGCTTAGTGGGTGGGGGCAGGGGGAGGAGGATTCTGAGGAAGCAGGGGTGATTTCCTTGATTCCCATAGCAGACCAAGCTCTCCCCACATGGAGTCATTTCTGAGTCCTTTGGTTTGGAGGAAACTCAGTGGACAGAGATAAAACCTGCAAAGGCTGCTTCTTTGAATATTCTGGAGGGTGTTCAGTAGTGCTGGCGGCCCCCTTTATCACAACAGACCTGGATAAGGGAGAAGCTCCTTCATTGATATCCCCTAGATTATTGGACAGTGTTGTCACTGAGTTTCCTGGAAGTGTTGCTGGAGGGTCAATGTCTTGAAGGAGGTAGCAGAACAGTGAGTATCCGAGGGGCATTACTCAGACTAGAGGGGTCTCAGAAGCCAACCTTTCCAAGAGACTTGAAAGCAAGAGAAAAAAATGGCAGGCCCAACTCTACAAAATCATGACAGCATATAAAGAACTCAGATAAGAATTAAAATGTTATTTTGAGCTTTCATAGTATTCTCTAATTCCATTCCAGGTGGTCCACTCCCCAATAAAGTCTCCAAACCGAGATATAGTCCAGGTCCCCTGAGATAGAGCATATGTTCACACATGCCCATAAACCAGGTAAAAATACATACCTGAAAGCAGAAGTACACAAGAGTCTGCAGGGAGTACTCCCCCAACACTTCATCTGCACTATTCCAGCTATTCCATGATTGTTGATCGATTTGTTTGGCTTTGTATATTAACTCTCTTTTTAACCACCAGGTTCTGGATGCCAGCATAATGCCGACCAGACTTCCCTGGACTGACGACCCCACCAATGTGTCCTGGATCTCCGCTTCCCCAGAGACCCACCCTACTAGGGAAAGAGAGAGGCAGACTGGGAGTATGGACCGACCAGTCAACACCCATGTTCAGCGGGGAAGCAATTACAGAAGCCAGACCTTCCACCTTCTGCAACCCACAATGGCCCTAGATCCATACTCCCAGAGAGACAGAGAATGGGAAGGCTATCAGGAATGGGACGGGATATGGAGGTTGGGTTGTGGGAATTGTGTGGAGCTGTATCCCTCTTATCCTACGGTTTTGTTAATGTCTCCTTTCTTAAGTAAATAATTAGAAAAAAATAAAATATTATTTTTTAGTTTTTTAAGCTTTTTTAAAATTTAATTTTTATTTTATTTTTATTTATTTTATTTTATTTAATTTTTAAAATTTAATTTTTATTTAATTTTTATTTAATTTTTAAAAGGAAACACTGACAAAAAACATAGTAGGATAAGAGGGGTATGACTCCACACAATTCCCACCACCAGAACTCCATATCCCATCCCCTCCCCTGATAGCTTTCCTATTCTTTATCCCTCAGGGAGTATGGACCCAGAGTCATTATGGGGTACAGAAGGTGAAAGGTCTGCTTTCTGTAATTGATTCCCATGTCCTTTAATGATTTAATAATGATTAACAAGATTGTAAAATAAGAGGGATATAATTTCACACAGTTCCCACCAACAGAGTTCTGTGTCCCATCTCCTTCTTTGGAAGCTTTCCTATTCTTTATCCCTCTGGGAGTATGAACCAGAATTCTATTAATTAATTAATTTTGTATTACCAAATTACATGTTGACATGGGTTTGAATCCACATCATCCCCACCACCAGAGGTCTGAATCTTCACTTTCCCCACTGCAATTTACCACAGTTCCCCTAAGGTTGTGGACATGGGCCAACCATCTTCTCTACAACTATCTGTCCACATTTATACATAGTTGCCCCTTCTTTTTCTGATTCAATCCTCTCTTCTCCTCTAAGCCATTCATGACATCATAGCTACCTCCATAGCCTCTCCTTTTCCTTCACTCTTTTTGGGTGCTGATGGAGCTGGAGTACAGAGCCCTCTTATCTTCATCCTCTTATCTTCATTCTCCCCCACTGGGAGTATGGATAGAGGTTGTTTATGGGGAGCAGAAGGTAGGAGTTTTGGCTTCTGTAGCTGCTTCTCTGCTGAGAATGGGTACTGACAGTTCGATCCATACCCCTAGCCTGTTTCTGTCTTTCCCTAGTGGAACAGAGCTCTGGAGATGGGAGGGTCCAAGACACATTGGTGAGTTCATCTGCCCAGAGAAGTCAGGATGGAGTCATGGTAGCATCTGTAACTTGGTGTCTGGAGGGTGGCATGACCTAAGTTGAGACAAAATGGTTAATGAACAGGAACCAAAAAGTAAGATTAGAGCAGATGAGATTAGGGATTTTAGGGTAGAAGAAAGCTAGGAAAATCATTTTAGGCATGTTCATGGGGGTATGCAACTATGGTAGTTTTTCTTGAGTTTGGTAGTTAGCCTGAGATTAGATAAGGATATTGTCTGAAAGAATGGTGTCAGAGTAGAAAAAAGGGCTAGAAAGTTGAATTAGGGCAGGGAGTAGCTCCCATTCTTGTAAAAAAAAATCTATGGCTAAAATCAACTGTTTACCTCCATCCACCTACTCCAGGCTATATGTATATGTATATATATATATATATATATATATATATATATATATATATATATATATATATATATTTGGCACCAGAGCCTGTGTAGAACCTCTGAGTCCCTGTTGGTCTGAGCTTATAGCTCATGGTCACCTCTGAGGAACATTGGAGGCTGCACTCATTTCAGGACCAGTCTTTTTTGAGTGACAGGGCAGGATACCCCCAGCCTCCCTTTGGAGACTGGACCTATCCCTACTGTCATTGCTTTATGGTAAAGTCAAGTGGGCCAGAATTCTTTATAGGGAGCAGAATTTGGAAGTTCTGGCTCTATAGTAGTCTCTCTCTCTCTTTATTTATTTATTAATAAGAAAGATAGGAGGAGTGAGAGAAATAACCAGTCATCACTCTGGTACATGTGCTGCCAGGGATTGAACTCAGGACCTCATACTTGAGGGTCCAGTGCTTTATGCACTGCACCTTCTCCTGGACCACTCTTCTTTTCTTTCTGCAGGCCTGATGAGATTGAAGTTCAGAGCCCTCTGGTCGTTTCCACCTAACATTTCTCTCTCTCTGGGAGTATGGATCAAAGTTCTATATGGGGTACAGAAGGTGGGAGTTCTGGCTTTTGTAATTGCTTCTCTGTTGGACATGGGGCATTGGTATATTGACCTATACCCTCAGCCTGTTTCTAGGGCTCTGGAGAGGTGAGACTTGGGGACACATTGGTGAGGTCATCTGCCCAGAGAAGTCAGGATAATATCATAGCAACTTCTGCAACTTGGTGGCAGAAAGGTGGTAAGATATAAATCAAGACAAAATGTTTCATAAACAGGACCAAAAAGTAGGAATAGGACAGATGAGAATAATGAATTTAGGGTGAAAAGAAGTTAGGAATGTATATTTTCCATGGAATATTGTTCTGTGATCAAGAAAGATACTATGTTCTTTAGGACAAAATAGATGGAACTGGAAGTGATTATGCTTAGTGAAAAAAGTAAACAGATGAAAGACAGCTAGCTACCAGATAGTTTCATGCCTATGTAAAATCTAGAGATCTGATTTACATGAACTCCACCCCCACCCCAAAAAAGGTTTAAACAAAACAGAACCAAGCAAACTGTCTGCAAGACTTGTGAGAACTATGGTGGTTATATTTGGAAAGTGGGAGGATGGGGATACAGAACTTTGGTGGTGGGTGTGGTGTGGAACTGTACTTTGTAGTTTTACGATCTTGAAACATACTATCAATAACAAAAATAATAGTGTACCTTCAAGAACAGAAAAGAAGCTAAGGAGTCTATTTTAGGTATGTTCCTAGGGGCTCATGGCTTTGATACAATGAATTTAGACCTCTAATGAAAGTCTTTTTACATCACCATTATATTATCTCCCTAGCCCTTTGGCTATCCTTTTAATATGTGGTCAGGCTGCTTCTTTCTTTCTTTTTAAAATTATTTTTATTATCTTTATTATTTATTGGATAGAGATAGCCAGATAGAGAGGGAAGGAGATGATAGAGAGGCAGCGAGACACCTACAGCACTACTTCACCACTCACAAAGATTCCCCCTTGCAGGTGGGAACTGGAAGCTTGAGCCTGGGTCCTTGTGCATTGTAACATGTACATCAACCGGGTGTGCCACCATCCAGCTCCAGACTACTTCTTTCTTACACACCCTAGCCCCTGATCTTACAGAGATGTTATACTGGCTAAGATCATGAACTTTTCTTTTTTCAATTTTATATTTGTGATTAATAGTGGATTACAAGATTGTAAGATTACTGTGTATAGCTCCACACCACACCCACCACCAAAGTTCTGTGCCTCCCCCACCTCCCGCTTCCCAAAGATAAACACCATAGAATGAACTTTTTCTGTTTAGTGGTATTGATCAGTTCTGTAAGTATGACCAGTTCCAGTATCTGATTTTCAGTAGATATACTGAGAAAGTGTAGAGTTCCTACAGGATACTCTGAGCTATACCAGGAATACATTTTGTCTTTACAAAAGATCCCCCAGTGAAAGCTAACTTAGCAAACTTAGAACCTTCATTTTGGTTGGGAGTGGAGCTAAAAAATGTCTGCTATTGATAGATAAACTATCTATTATTTTTATTTAATAGAGACACATTTGGAACAGACTGCACTGGAAAATGAGCTGTATCAGCCTATCACCATTTAATTGTCTTAAGTTTCCATCAGAGTACTAACTATTGCTCATATTACTCAAGTTTAAGTCTTAACACACACACACACACACGCACACACACGCACACATGCACACACACACACACACACACACACACACACCTTGAGAAATCTCATACTGTTTCAGTGAAGATAATTTTCTGAGAGTTTGTTGAGATTAGCTGGAGAAAGACTTCCTTCCTATCTCATCTCTCTGTGTCACTTCTGTCTCTCTCCCTCTTTGACTCTCTCTCTCTCTCTCTCTCTCTCCATTCTAGACATGAGGCATTATATCAGTTGCCTTGGAGGCAAGTTTGGGACATAACATGTGGGTCAGTGTGGAAGAAGTAAGCAAATGATAATGTTTCTAAGTTGCACAGGGGAAATAAACCCTAACTGGTATACTTTTGGTATGTAACATGTTGTCTCTTTAGAAGACTGTCAGGGATATTGCAGGGGAGTAGGGGTGGAGGATAAAGGTCTGAATTCTCTGAGTAGGTTTTGCTTTGGATTGTTCTAATTAAATAGATGAAGCTTGTGCTCAAAGATTGTAAACCTATATGTAGTGATGCAAACTGAAGAGTCACACTCTGTAAAAGTGGTAATTTCCCTATTTGGAAGGTAAGGAGACAGAAATGGGAGGGGTAGGTGGGGGAATCAGTGTGTAGGTTAAAATTTTGAGTTTTCAGTGCAATCTTCTTAGTCATCACTTTCATTTCTGTCTTCTAGGGAAATCTGACACAGCTAGAAAGCAATGGAAAATACAAATGATTGCATCAGTTGTTGAAGAGGAACTGGTCAGACCATGGAGATAAGAATGATTTCTTTAAGGAGGATTTTAAAAAATGCTGACTATTTAAAGGTAGCTTTTTTTTTTTCTGGGTCATGGGGAAAGTTGAGGGGCTTTAGAGGTCAGTGTTTCCTAAATTAGTAATGTTAGCCCAATGGTGGAAAGAGGAATGGTTATCTGTTGCTGTTACTACTACTACTGCTTCCTCCTCCCCTCCTCTTTCTGTTTAGTATAGATTCATAAGGGTAGGATGCAAATATACCTTTTCTCTTTCCAGGATGCCTCCCTATAGAGCAGGTTCTAGATTCATTCTATGGAACAACATTGACCAACATACTTGGTAAGATTACAGTTTTGCCTTAATTCTCTTGGGCACATTACTTTCTTTTATTCAGCCTCAACACTGAATCTAATACTAGCCTACAGTGTTACTGGTTCTGTAAATGACTTAGAGTAGGGTTAGAAAGGAAGTAAAATATGTAGCCACAGAAAGCTCATTGGGGAGAAACAACACAGTAATAATTAACATTCAAGACAATGCTTGACATTTTAAAGGTCACTTCTACTACTTTATCTCATCTGTTCTCTCCATAAGTACTTTGTATATTCTTATACTTTTCTCTATTCCTGCTATGAATGAAGATATAGCAGCTTCCAAGCAGTTGAGGGGTTTCCCTAGGATCCAGTTAAAAAACAGGATATGAACTTAGTATTTTGATTTTAAAACTGTGTCAGACTCCACTGAAAATTGATATAGTCCAATCTCTATACAACACCTACTTTGTGAATGATCAAAGGTCAAGGGATTCCTTAGGGGTGGGTTTTTGGGAAGAAAGCAGCACATGCTAGTTTTTTTAAATTTTTCTTTTTAAATCACCTTTATTTATTAGATAGAAGCAGCCAGAAATAAAGAGGGAAGGGAGACATAGAGGGAGAGACACCTGCAGCACAGCCTCACCACTTGCAAAACTTCCCCCCTGCAGGTGGGGACTGGGGTCTCAAACCCAAGCCCTCCTGCATTGTAACATATGTGCTCAACCAGGTACGTCACCACCTGGCCCCCACATGTTGATTATTGGTGGAGTCAGAGGAGGCTCTCCTGTGAGGTGAAAGGCAGAAATTGACATGGGAGGAGGACAAAGGCAGATGGTTCCCCATGGTGTCAGAGAAAGGAGGCAGACCTTCCTAAGCAGAAGAGCATAGTTGGAAACAAACAGTGAGACAAGTCTAAGACATGCTGCGAATATTAAGTCAACGGGGTAGAGGGACTCTCCCTGATTGTCTCAGGAAGCTTATAGAAGCTCTGTGAGAACTCTTAAGGACATGTTATTATTATTGTTGTTGTTGCTGTTATTAAATTTTATCTATAAGTATCAGCTTACAGTGCTATAAAATTTCAGGAGTACAGTTTCATACCTCTATAATGTATATAAGACTCACTGTACACATCACCAGAGTTCCTGTGCCATCACACTATCAAAATGGTATCCTCTACCCATCCTTCCTATTTTCATTCTCTCTTCCTGCGGGTAACCACTATACCTTTCAGAGCATCTAATAGTTGTTTATTTATTGATTGATTGATTTTTGCTGTTTTGCTTTATTATTTTTGCTTATTTGTTTGGTTTTTGCTGGGGCTTGAACCTATGACCTCATAAATGCTAGGCATGGAATCTACCACTGAACTACATCCCTGGTCTCCTAAGAACGTGTTTTGCACTAGTGCTTTAATGGGTAGAAAAGGGGGGAGCCAGGGGCTGGGTGGTGGCACACCTGGTTAAGTGCATGCATTACTATGCACAAGGACCAGGCTCAAGCTCCTGGTACTCATCCGCAGGAGGAAAGCTTCACGAGTGGTGAAGCAGTGCTGCTGGTATCTGTGTCTCTCCCGCTCTATCTCCCCCCTCCAGCTCAATTTCTTTCTGTTCTATCAGATAAAATAAAGTTTAAAATATGTTTTTTAAAAAAAGAAAAGGGGGTTGCCAAATGAGCTATATATATAGAAGCTGTGCAAGGGAAGTTCTTATGCAAACGACTACAATGGTCCATTGCCCTGCCTAGTTACTTATGAATATATAAGTATAAGTGCAGAAGTTGATGGAACCAGACACTATTTAAGAGGTTGCTCAGAGAATAAAATGAGAAAAAGCAGTTGTTTGAACAGATGAAGGAATAGCTCAACTGGTAAAGCATTGGATTTGAATGCCTGAGGTTCATGGTTTGACTCCTTAGCACTGCGTGTACCAGAGAGGTTCTCTGGTTTCTCTGTCTCATGTGAAACTCTTCCTCTCATGTGTAATTAATAAAACAAAACTTTTTTTTTTCAACTTTTAATACTTTTATTGAGTAGAGACAAACCAAGAAAAGAGCAGCATGTAAAGGAATGACACCTGCAGCCCTGCTTCACCACTTGTGAAGCTTCCCTGCTGCAATAAAACAAAACTTTTAAAAAAGTTTCTCTACAAATTGTGCTGCTAGGAACACAACTATATTGTAAGATAATAACCTCCCAATAAAATGTTACTAAGTAGGGGCCGGGCAGTGGCACACCTGGGTAAGTGCACACATCCCCATGCTCAAAGGCCCAGGTTTAAGCCTCAGCTCCCCACTTGCCTCAGGAAAGCTTCACAAGTGGTGAAGCAAGTGCTGCAGGTGTCTCTCTCTGTGTCTCTCCCATCTGTGTCTCCTTCCTCTCCTCTCAGTTTCTCCCTGTCTTGTCAAATAAAGAAAAAAAAAAATGGCCATCAGAAGTGGTGGATTAGATGTGCAGGCACCAAGCCCCCAGTGTGACCCTGGTGGCAATAAAAAAATAAAATTGTAGATGCTAATAAATAAACAAATAAATATTCCTTGAAATAAGGAAAAAGGTAGATTTGGGGGAGAAATTGATCTAAAAGATAGGGCTTCTCAATGGCCTGCTGTCGTTGATGACATTTTATCTCTCTGTCATAGTAAAGACAGTTTTATTCACTTTCCCATCAAGCATTTTCTTTACTGAACAATGATGCCTTTGAGCTTGGGGGATACTGGGTAACAGAGAGCACTGACTTAGAGTTGGTGTGTGGAGAAGGAAGAGAGACCTGCCGCAGAACTAGATGACCTCTACAGTAATGTAACTTTAACAGCAAGTTGCTTATTACACCTTTGAATTCATAGGTTCAGGATCACTGTACATTTGAGTCATTCCAGTTATCTTGAGGTACATTTTCTTTGAGACTCATAGGACTGTAAATAGCACCTCAATCTTGGTGATATAGGCTGGCAAGATTACTTGTCTGGGAAGGTACCTGGTTTACCCTACTTGAGACACAGGTTCAAGCCCAGTTCCCACCACACTGGGAGAAGCTTTGGTGTTGTGTGTCTCTCTCTCTTTCAAAGTAGGATTTATTTATTTATTGGGTAGAGACAGAAAGAAACTGAGATTTCTAAGGAGAAAATAGAAGAGACGGAGAAGGAGAGGGAAGGTGGGAGAAGGAGAGGGAAGGAGGAAGAGAGAGAGAGAGAGAGAGAGAGAGAGAGTGAGAGAGAGAGAGAGAGAAGGAGAGAGAGAGAGAGTGAAGGAGAGAGAGATGGAGAGAGAGAAACCTGCAGTACTGCTTCAGGACTTGTGAAACAACTCCACAGGTGTGGATCAGGAACTTGAACTCAGGTCTTTACACATGCTAATTGATGTGTGTGCTCTATTGGGTGGGCCACCGACTTCTCCCTCCCCCCCCCACATAAAGAAGTTGACCTTGAGTACTAAACCCCTGCAACAACAAAAAGGAAAGAAATCTGAGTGATGCACCACTGATGCACTGCAGTCTACTCTGTGTCTCAGCTTCACTTATCACAGTTCTGTAAATAATGTTTACCAGAATCACGCAGCTCCTGGGAAGACTTAGAAGAGCAAATTGAATAAAATGAACTGGAGCCCTCACTGAAGCAGCTACTCTTGAGGTCACGACATATAATCACTGCCTTCCTTTTCCACTAACCTCTCTGGCTTCTCTTTACTTGTATCTGGTACAAGTGACTTACTTTGAGGGCACAAACAAGACTGTGAGTGCTGTACTTACTCATTTTTCACTAAAAAACACCGAAGAAGATTACCTGGGTTTTATTGTTTCCCATCTGGAAAAGCAGCCTTGTCACTTTTTGATTTCAGGCCCAACCACTCATGTGAGAATGACTCTTTTCCCTTGGTAGGAAGAATTTTGATTTAACTGTATAATATTAACACTGGAAGCAGACTGCCACCCATGCTATGATCCTCTCTGTCTTTGTCATGTTTCTCTTCTCCTGTCTGAAGAACATGTGACTTATCGTCTTCAACGCACTTGCCTCTTCTTCCTCCTCAGGTCCAAATAACATACTGTCGTCCACAGAGTGGACTGGCATATTCTTCAAAATGTCTAAATGATCCAGGTATTTTGGACTAAGTTTTGTTATGGAATAAGAGAGTTCACACATACATGGACACGGTTAAAAATGTTTCTTCATTTCTCCCCCTAGTGAAGAACTGCCTATGATCTTCCTTTCTGAGAAAGCTTGCAGGAAATGCATTTTTTCATATCCCTGTCTGCAAACTGTATACCTGAGACAATGCTGATCAGCTCTAGACAAGATAGAGCATCTGAGGTAGCTGCTGCAATTGGGCCTAGAGCTTACTTGAGTTTGCACTGACCCACAGTCATTTTTGCAGGATGACCAATCTTGGTGATGCCACACTGCTGAACTAAATGCCAATGTAGGGGGAATCACCACTCCTGAACCATATAGATTTGCCATTTCCTTTGAAATTTGTTTTTGTTTTCAGTTAACTATCTTGCTTGAAGTGTGGAGGGATATTTTCAGAGGCTTCTACTTGGCTTTTCCAAGGTGGTAGGGGCTTCTGTCAACCACAAAGTATAACCATGCTGATTTTATGTTCAGGTGTAAGGAGAGGACTACTGGAAGGGTCTAAGGACCCACTGTATTCACTGTAAGCCAAAACTAAACATGGGTCCCACTTGGCCACCTCAGACTTCTGCTCTAATGTGGATGTGGGGAACATAAAGTTGTCTTGAAGCCCTGGGTTTCATTGTAAACCTTTGTCCTGTCTTCTACACTTCTAAAAATGTTTGGTATTTCCCATTTTCTAGGCATACAATTACCTGGAAGAATCAATATATATCCTCGATAGATTAGTAGAGATAGTCAATACTATATAGATTCTTACTATGGCATTATATGGTACTCTCTCCTAGAAATCTCATTTAATTTGCAGGTTCCAGGACACAGCATTGACTCAGATTCAGAAATTGGACTAGGGAATCTTGCTTTTTACATGCTTCTTCTAGAATCATGATAATCTATTCTTGATTTTTTTTGTACTTTTTAAAATTTTTTATTTATAAAAAAGAAACATTGGCAAAACCATAGGATAAGAGGGGTACAACTCCACACAGTTCCCACCACCAGAACTCCATATCCCATCCCATCCCCTGATAGCTTTCCTATTCTTTATCCTTCTGGGAGTATGGACCCAAGGTCAATGTGGGATGCAGAAGGTTGATGGTCTGGCTTCTGTAATTGCTTCCCCACTGAACATGGCCATTGACAGGTCGATCTATACTCCCAGCCTGTCTCTCTCTTTCCCTAGTGGGGTGGGCTCTGGAGAATCAGAGCTCCATGAAACATTGGTGGGGTTGTCTGTCCAGGGAAGTTGATGGTTGGCATCATGCTAGCATCTGGAACCTGGTAGCTGGAAAGCGAGTTAACATATAAAGCCAAACAAGTTGTTGACTAATCATGAACCTGAAGGCTGGAGTAGTGCAGATGAAGAGTTGGGGGGGGGGGGTCTCCGTTTTGTAGATAGCTAGTAGTTATATTCCAACTAAAATATTCTATATTTTAGTTATATTCCAAAGGGCCTGTGGCTATATTAGTTTTTTTTTTTTTCTCCTCTAAACCTGAAATCTGATATGCAGGTGGATCCTAGTTATTGTCTGGGGAGATGATGTCATGGCTGAAAAAAGGACCAGAAAGCTGGATCAGGGAGGAGAGTAGCTCCCAAATATGGGAAAGGTGTATAAATATTGTTGACTGTAAACCCCATTTATTTGATTTGATCTGGGGCCCATATTCAGCTTAGGAGGAGCCTATGTGACCTCTGCATGCCTTTAGATATGAGCTCACATTCTGTGGTCATGAGTATAAACATTCCAAGCTGCCCCAGTATCAGGACCCATCTTCCTCAGGTGTAGCATAGAGTATGTTGTTCATCCTCCCTTCAGAGGATGGAACATTCTCTACCATTGTTGATCCAAGTTGAGGATAAAGTCCTATGGGGGCCCACAAAGGGTTCTGTTTTGTTCCTGATAGAGATGACTGGTAACAATGGAGAGAAGGATTTATTTGAGGTCTAGGCCCATCATTGTCGGGGTACATCGCAGGGGAGAGAAGAGACCAGGAACTTGTGGCAGAGCGGAAATGCAAAACTTTATTCACGCAGGCGCCCCAGAATTGGGTGTGGGCACAGCGGTTCGGGCCACGTGGAGCTAGCAAAATGGCCGCCTCCCACTATGCCCAACAGGCCTTCTCCAGGTTGGGTCATGGAAGAGAAAAAAGCAAAGAGAGCGAAAGTGGAAATAGGAGAGGCTTTTATGAGAAGATTCCAGAAGTGGCAAGTCGGGGCAGGATGGAGAGAGGCAAAAGGCATGTTGAGAAGGTGGAAGCATCCTTAACAACTGTTGCAATGGTTTTAACTGAATTAGCAATACCCTGAGGGGATAATGTGGTGGATATCTGTAAATAATGCTTACATGGAAATATAGTGGTTTGTGGGCCCTGTCAATGTTCGGCCACATCTTCTGCACAATTTCCCAACACATCATGTCTGTTTGGGAATCTCAGGACTCCCGAAATAGGGCCCCAGCTGCTGGGGTAGCCTGAAAGAGTTATCATTAAAGTATGCCAGTCTCTTGCCCTTATTCAGCTTTTGCAGTCCTTGCTTTGATAAGAATAGCTTGGGAGTGAGTGAAGGAGGTATAATAGGAAGTAGGTGAGGAGGGTATCTAAGTCTAAGTAGACACTATTTCATTATGAACTTCATATTGACTCACTGTAGATGATCGTGTACTTTTGCTTTCAGGTATATATTTTGCCCTAATTTATGGATACATGTGAACATATGCTCTATCTCATGGGACCTGGTCTATATCTAGGTTTTGGGACTTTGTTAGGAAGTGAACCTCCTGGAAAGGAATTAGAGAATCATATGAAAGGAAAAGTCTGAGCTGAGTATTGAGGCTGAAGTGTTGACATTCCATGCCTGACGTCTCTGGACACAGTCTCATCTGAAGCATGCTGAGGTGGTACTCATTGTGTTGATTAGGTTGGGGTTAGCAGATGCAATATCATTTGTTATGAATTGAGAGAAGCATGCAGGAAAGTGAGCCCCACTCTAGAGGTTCCTATAGAGGAAGCAGGAGGTACCTGCTGTCTTAGGGTTTAAGAAGACAATAGATAGTTATTGCTATAATCATATTATTTGGCAATTGGGTTAACTCTGAACAATCCCATTGTTAGGATTTGCTGTGTCATACACAACATCACCATAATTTATGTCCTTTGACATTATTTGTATATAGCTATGCCACCAGTTGCTTCTGTTCTCCCTGGTCTAAGCTTTTAAGAGAGTCAACATATCAAAGACTCAGCCTGTAGTCTGTACATTAAGAAGTTTGAGAGATTCAGGGGCCAGGTGGTGGCACACCTGGTTGAGTGCATGTACTACAGTGTACAAGGACCTGCGTTTGAGCCCCCGGTTCCCACCTGCAGCCGGAAAGCTTTAGGAGTGGTGAAGCAGGGCTGCAGGTATCTCTCTGTGTCTCTCCCTCTCTATCACCCCCTCCCTCTTGATTTCTGGCTGTCTCTATCCAATAAATAATGATTAAAAAATTTTAAAAAATTGAGACATTCAATCAATTTGTCCCCTCTCATATTAATTAAATAGTGATTTTTATGGCTGCAGATTAATAGGAGTGTACATAAACACCATTCCCACCACCAAAAGACTATGTCCCACCCACCCCCCACCTCACCCACATCTGCCCCATGAAGCTGAACATACACCCTCACCCTTAACCCAGGGTTTTTACTTTGGTGCCCTACTCCAAATCCAGTCAAATCCTGCTTTGAGTTTCCTTTCTGTTCTTCTTTCTCATCTTCTGTTTATGAGTGGGATCATCCACGCAACATAATTCCTTCTAGCTCCATCCAAGTTGGGTCAGAGAAGGTGGGTTCATTGTTCTTAATAGCTGCATTGTCTTCATTTTTTTAATAGTTTAAATATTATCCTTATTGGGTTGCCCTGGAAATCTTGTGTTATGTTAACCATCTCCATGACTTGTAGTAATTGTAACTGGTTTGTTTATGGTCATTAAGGATGGTTACCAGGACTCTTTTCATAATTCTACCTTCTCTATTGCTATCAACAAGTTAAGTGCTATGATAGCATATACCACTGTTACTGTGGCCCTACAGAAAATGGCAACTGAATTACTGAAATTCTAAATGAAATTGGCATCCCTTCCAAAGTGACAAGTATTCCTTGTCACTTTGGTAAACAAAATATTTTAAATTATATTACCTTTTATTTGTATTTATTGAATAGAGAGAGTCAGAAATTAAGAGGGGAGGACAGGTAGAGAGGAAGACAGACAGAGAGACACCTGCAGCACTGCTTCACTATTTGGAAAGCTTTTCCCCTGCATATGGGTACTGGGGGCTCGAACCTCAGTCCTTGTGCATTGTAACCTGTGCACTCAACCAGGTGTGCCATCACCTGGCCCCAACAAAATATCCTTTAAAAAATTTTAATTAAAATTTTGAAATATTTATTTGATTGAAATAGCCAGAAATTGAGAGAAGAGGGAGGAGATAGAGAGGGAGAGAGACACCTGCAAAACTGCTAAACCCCTCGCAAAGCTTCCCCCCTGCAGGTGGGGACCAGGGGCTCAATCCCAGGTCCTTGCACATATAACATGTGCACTCAACCAGGTGTGTCTCCAGCCAGTCCCAATAAACAGAATGTCTTCAGGGTCCTCTTTCTGGATAAAGTTACTGATGAATTTTCTCATCTTGTTTAATCTATCAGATTTTATAAATACATCTACTCCTTTGAGTTCTTTGCCTCTTTCTTTCCCTATTTTCCAATGCGTTTCTGGCATTTTTACTTCACTAATTTCTCTCTCATTTATTTCTTTTCTTTTTTTAATTAGTGATTTAATATTGATTTACAAAATTACAAGATAACATGGGTACAACTCTGCACCGTTCCCACCACCAGAGTTCTGTGTCCTCATTCCCAAGGTAAGCTACAGCAGTTTTCCCAAGGTTGCAGATATGGGTCAACTATTATTTCTACAGCCACCTGTCTATATTTGTATATATTTGGCCTTTACTTTTTGTCCCATCTTCTCTTCCTTTCCAAGTCACACATAAACCTATTATCATATCCAAATGTCCCTCTCTTTTTCCTCCCCTCTCTCTGGTTCCTAATGGAGATGGAGTTCAGAGCCCTCTGGTCATCTTCCTCTATCATTTCTCCTCCACTGGGAGTATGGGTCAAAGTTGGGTTTGGGGTGCAGAGGGTGGGAGATCTGGCTTCTGTAGTTGCTTCTCTGTTGGACATGGGTGTCGGCAGGTCGATTCATACCCCCAGCCTGTTTCTGTCTTTCCCTAGTGGGGCAGGGTTCTGGAGTGTTGTGGTTCCAAGACACATTGGTGAGGTCATCTGCCCAGGGGCTTCACTGATGTCTCAAGCTTCCAAGATCCATCCTAGTTTTGCCTTAGCACTGTTTCCTGGGATCTTAAGTCCTTGTCATAGATATTATATCCCAGTTCCTTCTGGCATATGCTAACTAAATTCTGCAGTTCGTTTGGACATAGAACCTCTTAGTTTTCTTACAATTTCCAGAACATCCTTAATTGGACTATGTTTTATTATTATTATTTTTAACATTTTACTTATTTTATTTTTGAAAGCGTCCAACAGAGAGACACCCAGAGAAACACCAGAGCACTGCTCATGCTCAGCTCTGGCTTATAGTGGTGTGGGGGATTGAACCTGGGACTTTGGAGCCTCAGGCATGAGAGTCTGTTTGCATAACCATTATGCTATCTCCCCCACCCCAAGGCAAAATTTCTTTTTTTTTCAATTGGGGAATTAATGTTTTACATTCAACAGTAAGTACAATAGTTTGTACATGCATAACATTCCCCAGTTTCCCATATAACAATACAACCCCCACTAGGTCCTCTGAATCCTTCTTGGATCTGTATTCTCCCCACCCACCCACCCCAGAGTCTTTTACTTTGGTGCGATATGCCAATTCCATTTCAGGTTCTACTTGTGTTTTCTTTTCTGATCTTGTTTTTCAACTTCTTCCTGAGAGTGAGATCATCCCATATTCATCCTTCTGTTTCTGACTTATTTCACTTAACATGATTTTTTCAAGGTCCATCCAAGATCGGCTGAAAACGGTGAAGTCACCATTTTTATAGCTGAGTAGTATTCCATTGTGTATATAGACCACAACTTGCTCAGCCACTCATCTGTTGTTGGACACCTGGGTTGCTTCCAGGTTTTGGCTATTATAAATTGTGCTGCCAAGAACATGTGTACACAGATCTTTTTGGATGGATATGTTGGGTTCCTTAGGATATATTCCCAGGAGAGGAATTGCAGGATCATAGGGTAGGTCCATTTCTAGCCTTCTGAGAGTTCTTCAAACTGTTTTCCATAGAAGTTGGACCAATTGACATTCCCACCAGCAGTGTAGGAGGGTTCCTTTGACCCCACACCCTCTCCAGCATTTGCTGCTGTTACCTTTTCTGATGTATGCCATTCTCACAGGAGTGAAGTGGTATCTCATTGTTGTCTTTATTTGCATTTCTCTGACAGTCAGAGACTTGGAGCATTTTTGCATGTGTTTTTTGGCTTTTTGGATTTCTTCTGTGGTGAATATTCTGTCCAAGTCCTCCCCCCATTTTTGGATGGGGTTATTTGTTTTCTTGTTGTTGAGTTTGGCAAGCTCTTTATATATGTTGGGTATTAAACTCTTGTCTGAATACATTTTATTTTGTAAGAGATTGTTAGAGGAAAGGGAATGAGAACACAGTTATACATTCTGTTCACTCAGAAATATGTATTCATAATAAAATAAGTAGGAAGTACTTATGATATTTGCATTCTTTTTTTCTGTCCCTAGCCATGTTAAAGACAGGCCATAGCTATTTTTTGTTTTTGTTTTTTTTACCACCAGAGGGTTTTTTAAAAAATTTATTTATAAAATGGAAATATTGACAAGACCATAGGATAAGAGGAGTACAATTCCCACCACCTGAACTCTGTACCCCATCTCCTCCCTTAAAAGCTTTCCTATTCTCTATCCCTCTGGGAACATGGATCCAGGATTATTATGGGGTGCATAAGGTGGAAGGTCTGGCTTCTGCAATTGCTTCTCCACTGAACATGGGCTTTGACAGTTGACCTATATTCCCAGCCTGTCTCTTTCCCTAGTCGGGCAGGGATCTGGAAAGGTGGGGTTCCAGGATTTAATAATGATTAACAAGATTGTAGGACAAGAGGATTATAATTCTATACAATTCCCACCACCAGAGTTCCATATTCCAACCCCTCCATTGGAAGATTCCCTATTCTTTATCCCTCTGGTAGTATGGACCAAAGATCTTTATTGGGTCCAGAAAGTTGAAGATCTGAATTCTGTAATTGTTTATCCACTGAGCTTGGAAATTGACACTGACAGATTGGTACATACTCCCAGCCTGTTTCTATCTTTTCCTAGTTGGGTAGGGAATTTTGGGAGGTTAGGTTCCAGGACACATCGGTGAGGTCATCTGCCTAGGGAAGTCAGATTGTCATGGTGTCATGGTAGCATCTGCAACTTGGTGGCTGAAAAGTGGTAAGGTATAAAGCAGGACAAATTGTTTAATAATCAGGAACCTAAAGGTAAGAATATAACAGATGGAACTAAGTGTATTTGGGAAGAAGCTAGGAAGTCTATTCTAAGTATATTCCAAGGGGCCTATAACTTTACTAATTTTTGCCTGAGCCCAATAACTAACATGCAGGTGGACCAAATGTATTGTCTGGGAAGATGGTGTTAAAGTTGAGAATAGGACTAGAAAGCTGGATCATGGAAAAGGATAGCTCCCAAATATGAGAAACATTTATAAATACCATTAAGTATAAACTCCAGTAATCTGACCTAGGGCCGTATCCACATTTAACACTGGAGCCTGTGTAACCTCTGCATTCCTCTCAGTCTGAGCTTGCATTCCATGGTCACAGCAAAGAACATTCTAGGCTGCACTTATTTCAGTATCAATTTCCCTTAAGTGACATAGTATGTTGAGCCAGCCTCCATTTGGAGAGTGAGGGAGTCTCTACCATTGCTGTTCTACTTTGGGGGCAAGGTCCTGTAGAAGCCCACAAGAGGACTTATGATGATGTTCCTGATGGAGATAGCCATGATAGTAGAGAGAGAGTCTGTTAAAGGTCTAGGCCCATCATATCTACATGGGAATCCAAGGAGCCCCAGATGATGGGATGCCACCAGAGTTTTTACTGAGACTTAGTGTCTGCAGGACCCCAGAGTTTCTGGTGGCCATTTATTTTTGACAGAGGGTAAGAGACAGAAATAGGGAGGGAAGGAGAAATAGAGATAGAGAGGGTGAGACACTACAAAAGTGTTCTACCTCTCTTGAAGCTTCTCTCCTGAAAACATTCCTCTGCAATAACAGAGGGCTTGAACCCAGATCCTTGCATATGGTAGCATATATATTCTACCAGGCGCGTCACCACCTACCTGTCCCTCATCATATATATATATATATAATTTATTTTTTAGTTACTTATTTTAGTGAAAGAGGTAGGAATAGAGATAGAGTTAGAGAGATGTATAGAGACCAGAGTGCTACTCAGGTCTGGTTTATGGTGGTGCTAACAGCCTCAGACATGAGTCTTTTTGCATAAACATTATGCTCCCTCCCCATCATGTAGCTAGGTTTTTTGTTGGCCTATGGTTACAGTTTTTCCTATCACCAAGATAGGTGTCTGTAAAACACTGTTACCCTCAATTTAAGTCCATCAGTTTGTTCCAGGACCTGAATGACCCCCTGATCCCACCCCTCTCCCTGTCCTCTGTCCCCAAAGTCCCTTGCTTTGGTGCAGTACACCAAACATATATCCAAGTTTTACTTTATTTCTTTGTTCTGTTCTTGTTTCTTAAGTTTTGCCCATGAGTGAGATCACCCCATATTCATCCTTCACAAATTTCTTGGAGAGAATACAATAAAAGCTACAAAAGTTTATCTGGAATCAAAGAATATCTAGAATCACTTAATTCTCTTTTCAGCCACCAGGTTCCAGATGCTAGCAGGATGCGACCAGACTTCCCTGGACAGATAACCCTACCAATGTGCCTTGCAGCTCTGCTTCCCCAGAGCCCTTCCCCACTAGGGAAAGAGAGAGGCAGGCTGGGAGTATGGATTGACCTGTCAATGCCCATGTTCAGCGGGGGAAGCAATTACAGAAGACAGACCTTCCACCTCCTGCATCCCACAATGAACTTGGGTCCGTACTCCCAGAGGGTTAAAGAGTAGGAAAGCTATCAGTGGAGGGGATGGGATATGGAGGTCTGGTGGTAGGAATTGTGCAAAGTTGTACCCCTCTTATCCTATGGTTTTGTCAGTGTTTCCTTTTTATAAATAAAAAAAAATTTTTTAAAAAACCTCCCTGAAAAAGCAAAAAAAAAAAAAAGAAGTAATGCTTTATAGAATACCATAATGGCAGGTTGGCAAGTCAGATGACCTGGGAAGGTACCAGTTCTTTTTTTTTTTTTTTTTCCTGTTGTTTGTTTGTTTTTTTAATGGGGCATTAATGTTTTACAGTTGACAGTAAATACAGTAGTTTGTACATGCATAACATTTCCCAGATTTCCACATAACAATACAACCTCCATTAGGTCCTATTCTGCCATCATGTTCCGGACGTGAGCTCTCCCCCTAACCCCAGAGTCTTTTACTTTGGTGTAATAAACCAACTCCAGTCCAGGTTCTACTTAGTGTTTTCTCTTTTGATCTTGTTTTTCAACTTCTGCCTGTGAATGAGATCATCCCATATTCGTCCTTCTCTTTCTGACTTGGCTTACTTAACATGATTCCTTCAAGCTCCATCCAAGATGAGATGAAGAAGGTGAATTCACCGTTTTTAATAGCTGAGTAGTATTCTAAGCTGTATATATATATATCACAACTTGCTTAGCCACTCATCTGTTGTCAGACACCTGAATTGCTTCTAGGTTTTGGCTACTACAAATTGTGCTGCTATGAACATAGGTATACACGAATCTTTTTTTGATGGGTTTGTTTGGTTCATTGGGCTATATCCTCAGGAGAGGAACTGTCGGGTCATAGGTTAGGTCCACTTCTAGTCTTCTGCTCTCCACAAGGGTTGGACCAATTTACATTCCCACCAGTAGTGCAGGAGGGTTCCTTTGTTCCCACAACCTCTCCAGCATTTGTTGCTGCTATCTTTTCTTTCTTTCTTTTTTTTTTTTTTTTCTCCAGGGTTATTGCTGGGCTCAGTGCCTGCACCATGAATCTACCGCTCCTGGAGGCCATTTTTTCCCCCTTTTGTTGCCCTTGTTGTAGCCTCGTTGTAGTTATTATTATTGCTATTGTTGATGTTGTTCATTTTTGGATAGGACAGAGAGAAATGGAAGGAGGAGGGGAAGACAGAGAGGGGGAGAGAAAGACAGACACCTGCAGACCTGCCTCACTGCCTGTGAAGTGACTCGAGCCAGGGGCTCGAACAAGGATCCTCAAGCTGGTCCTTGCGCTTTGCGCCACATGTGCTTAACACACTGGGCCACAGCCCGACCCCTGCTGCTATCTTTTCTTATGTATGACATTCTCACAGGAATGTCAGATACAGAAGTGGTATCTCATTATTGTCTTTATTTGCATTTCACTGACAATCAGTGACTTGGAGCATGTTTTCATGTTTGTTGGCCTTTTGGATTTCTTCTGTTGTGAATATTCTGTTCATATCCTCTCCCCAATTTTAGATGGGGTCATTTGTTTTCTTGGTGCTAGGTTTGGTGAGCTCTTTATATGTCTTGGTTATTAGCCTCTTGTATGATGTATGGCATGTAAAAATCTTCTCCCATTCTGTAAGGGGTATTTTTATTTGGGTATTGGTTTCTTTTGCTGTGCAGAAGCTTTTTAATTTGATGTAGTATCATTGGTTTATTTTTTATTTAGTCTTCCTTATAATTGGATTTGTATCATTGAAGATGCCTTTAAAATTTAGATGGAAAAGAGTTTTGCCAATATTTTCTTCTAAGTATCTGATAGTTTCTGATCTAACATCCAAGTCCTTGAGCCATTTGGAATTTACTTTTGTGTTTGGTGAAATATAGTGGTTCAGTTTTCATTCTTCTGCATGTTTCAATCCAAATATATATATATATATATATATATATATATATATATATATATATATATATACTTTTTTTTGCCTCCAGGGTTATTGCTGGGGCTCAGTGCCTGCACTATGAATTCACTGCTCCTGGAGGCCACTTTTTCCGCTTTGTTGCCCTTGTTGTTCATTGTTGTTATTGCTATTATTATTGTTGTTGTTGTTGTTGCTGGATAGGACAGAGAGATGTCAAGGGAAGAAGGGAAGACAGAGGTGGAAGAGAAAGACACCTGCAGACCTGCTCCACCATTTGTGAAGCAACCCCCCTGCAGTTGGGGAACTGGGGGCTCAAGCTGGAATCCTTATGCTGGTCCTTGCACTTTGCACCACATATGCTTAACCAACTCCGTTACTGCCTGGCCCCTCAACCCAATTTTTATAACACCACTTTTGAAGAGACTTCCCTTTCCCCATTTAATAGTCTGGGCACCCTTGCCAAAGATCAGATGTCTGTAGGTGTGGAGGCTTGCTTCTGGACTCTCAGTTCTATTCCGCTGGTCAGTGTGTCTGTTTATGTTCCAGTGAAGCTACCAGTTCTGTCATAGCTACAAACCCAACCCAACCCCCACCGTACTTTGGTGCTTCTCTCCTTTTTTTTTTTTTTTTGTGTGTGTATGTGTCTTTCTGTTTTTCTATGTAAAAGAAACATAGCCTGGAGAGGTGAAGCTATGATAATGGAAAAACAACAACAACAACAACAAAAAAACCCCACTCAAACAATACCATAAAGATTAGTAAATAAGGCATTCTTAATGTCATAGATGGTAGGTTTGGCAGAAGCAATAAACACAGGGAAGGCAAATCTGTATCTAGATTTTTCCAGTAAGAACAAAAATGCAGTTCCTTTTATGATAGAAGAAGCCCGATGCAATTGCCACTAGGTAACTGACTGATTACCTCAGGGCAATGGTGCTCTATAGGAGAATTAGTGCTTCTGTCTATTGCTGAAAGACTGGGCACTCAGCAGTGGCTAGTAGAAATCCACATTGCTGAGTATAACCTCTTCCAGACATAGCCTTCATCACTGCCGCTGTGGATACTTCATTCATGTATGCGTTGATCAATGGCAAATGCGGAGAAAATGGGAGAAAAACCTTCTGGTATCTACAAAATGGCCTATCCTGTCTACTCAGATATTAAACACCTCCTCAATTGAAACCATCTTTTGGCTAGTAGTAGTTACATGATACACAGAAGCTTTTTCCTTTCTCTTCTTCCTCTCCTCCTCCTTCTTTTCCCCAAAGGGTTCTATCCATTTCCCCCTCATATTTCTTTGCTTTCAATTTTCTCGTCATGTTACACTCAGCTCATTAGCCATCCCATCAAACCACTGGCCCCCAAACTGTCATATAGTTATACATCTGGTTGTTTCTCCTTCCAAGAAAATTAAGCAGTCAGGTGTATTATTTGAAGAGCTATCTATTAAGTTTATTTCTCTTCTCCATAGTCCAATAGGGAAAATCAGCCAGGTCACGTTTTTTTGTTGTTGTTGTTGGATGTGCATGCATATTGTTTAGAACAATATCTAAATCAGACTTGAGTCTGCGAATTCTCTCAAGTTGTAGAAGACTTCCTGAGAGGCAATAGCTGCTTCTTGAGAGAGAAGTCTGTGTAGCAGGAGTGGCAGCCATGATCATTTAATTCACTTTTTTTTTCCTGCCTCCAGGGTTATTGCTGGGGCTCAGTGCCTGCTCCTGAAGGCCTTCTTTTCTTCTTTCGTTACTGTTAGGACAGAGAGAAATTGAGAGAGGAGGGGAAGATGGTTAGACACCTGCAGACCTATTTCACCGCTTGTGGGGCAACCACCCCCCTGCAGATGGGGAGTCAGGGGCTCGAACTGGGGTCCTTGTGCTTTGCACTATGTGCGCTTAACCTAGTATGCTGCTGCATGCCCCCATTTAGTTCACTTCTTTATATACCTTGTGTCTTCAGGAAACAGTTGGACTTAGGTATGTTTCACTTCAGTTGAATAATGGAACTTTGCTATGCATGTCAGACTTTGTAACTTGGTAGACTAGATACTTGGTGCATAATGGGAAACTCAGGTTATGTGGTAAATAGTGAGTCATGGTTAAATATTCAGTCTCTGCTGAAGCCTAGGAACACTCCATGAACTGTTACTCTTTTCTTTTTGTTTTCAATTTTTTTTCAAAGCATTTATTTATTTATTTCCTTTTGTTGCCCTTGTTGTTTTTATTGTTGTAGTTATTATTGTTATTAATGTCGTTCGTTGTTGGATAGGACAGAAAGAAATGGAGAGAAGAGGGGAAGACAGCGATGGGAGAGAAAGATAGACACCTGCAGACCTGCTTCACCGCCTGTGAAGGGACTCCCCTGCAGGTGGGGAGCCGGGGGCTCGAACCGGGATCCTTCCACCAGTCCTTGCACTTTGTGCCACGTGTGCTTAACCTGCTGCGCTACCACCCGACTCCCTGTTGCTCTTTTCAAAAGGAGTGTAGTTGTTTGTGGATGATGGCAATACATTGTTTCAAAATCCTAATGATCTGTGCTTTAATTTACCTCTATGGTCTACTAAAGGTTCCAAACAGTATCTCTATCTGCCACTGACACATTAAACTTCATCAGATCTTTTCAATCACATAAACAAGTGGCAAAGCAGTTTGTGTAGAAGCATGGAACTGTTGTGGAACCTTCGCTTGTTCTGAACCCTGCTGAAGACTGATACCTGTGTATGACAGTCAGAAAATGGTTCCAAGTGACACAACTAAATGAGGGACTTCCAAAATCCAGTGAGGTTGGCAAATACTGTGTCTCTTTATTTATTTATTTATTTATTTATTTATTTATTTATTTATGAAAGGATAAATTAACAAAACTGTAGGGTAGGAGGGGTACAACTCCATACAATTCCCACCACCCAATCTCCATATCCCACCCCCTCCCCTGATAGCTTTCCCACTCTCTATCCCTCTGGGAGCATGGACCCAGGGTCATTGTGGGTTGTAGAAGGTGTAAGGTCTGGCTTGTGTAATTGCTTCCCCGCTGAACATGGGCGTTGACTGGTTGGTCCATACTCCCAGTCTGCCTCTCTCTTTCCCTAGTAGGGTGGGTCTCTGGGGAAGCAGAGCTCGAGGACACATTGGTGGGGTCTTCAGTCCAGGGAAGCCTGGCCGGCATCCTGATGACATCTGGAACCTGGTGACTGAAAAGAGAGTTAACATACAAAGCCAAACAAATTGTTGAGCAATCATGGACCCAAAGCTTGGAATAGTGGAGAGGAAGTGTTAGGGGGATACTCACTGCAAACTCTAGTGTACTTCTGCTTTCAGGTATATATTTTACAGTAGTTTATGGATACGTGTGAACATATGCTCTCTCTCACAGAAACTGGTGTATATCTAGGTTATGGGACTTTGTTAGAAAGTGAACCACCTGAGATGGAATTAGAATATACTATGAAAGGAAAGGTCTCACCCAAGTAATGAAGCTGAAGGGTTGTCATTCCACACGTGAAGTCTCTGGACACAGTCTGAGCTGAAGCATGTTGAGGTGGCCATCATTGCGTTGATTAGGTTGTGATCGGCAGATGCAATATTTTTTTTATATGGATTGTGAGAGGCATATGGGAAAGTGGGCCCTATCCAAGGGTTCCAGGACTGGGGGAAGTAGGGGCTCTATAGTGGAGATGTGAGGTTCCTGCTGTCTTAGGGTTCAAAAAGAGAATGGATAGTTAATGTTATCATCACATTATTCGGTAATTGGGTTAACTTTGAAAAGTCCTTTTGTTATGGTTTGTTGTACAGTACCCAGTATCTTGTATATAGCTATGCTGTTGGTTGCTTCTGATCTACTTGGTCTAGGCTTTTGAGAGAGTCCGCATATATATCAGCCTATATATTAAAAAGATTCAGTCTGTGTTTTAAAAGACTTCGAGACATACAATTAATTTTCCCCCTTTTATATTAATTAACTAGTGATTTATATGACTATATTTTACTAGGAGTGTACATAAACACCATTCCCACCACCAAAAGACTGTGACCCATCCCTCCCACCCACTCCCACCCCCCACTGGCCCAAGAAGCTGCATATCTACCCCTCACCACTGGGCTTTTACTTTGGTGCCCTACTTACAATTTGGTCAGGTCCTGCTTTTAGTTTCCCTTTCAGATCTTCTTACTCAACTTCTGTTGATGAGTGGGATCATCCCATACTCATCTTTATCTTTCTGACTTAGCTCACTTAACATAATTCCTTCTAGCTCTGTCCAAGATGGGTCAGAGAAGGTGGGTTCATTGTTCTTGATAGCTGCATAGTATTCCATTGTGTATATATACCACAGCTTTCTCAAATACTGTGTTTCTTTTTATTACCAAGGAAGAAAGTAGCTGGATGTGCCCCGCGCTGTGGGACTCTTGGAAAGATCAGTAAAATAGAAGACCCCTAAATTTCAGTCCAAGTTAGTTATCTCCCACCTTCAGGTATGCCGATATACTTCTGGTATGCAGATATACTACTTCTAGAGTAGTTGCTGGATGTTTCTCAAAAGAGACAGCACAATATCCTCAATATAATAAGCTGGTGTGACAGTGTATGGAAGGACAAAGTGATGAGAACCCCTGTAAACTAAATTATGACCCAATGGCTAGGGAAGTGGCTTAATGTGTTGGAGTAGTCCTCTGTTTTTCTCTCTTATAAAATGAATAAATAATTTTTTTTTCAATTATGACCTAGAACTGGAGAGTTAACATACACTTGATGTGAGATAGTTAAGATACATTGATAATCTTGTCAGTTGAAATCAAACTGCTTCAAATGGTGCATTTTATAGACAGGGACTGAGAAAAAGGTATTTTCCAGATCAATAGCTGCATACTTAGGTGTCAGGTTATATTTACCTGTGATTTCCCTTTACAGTTCTGTTATTTATTTTACTGTTAAGCACACCTTGGTCAAGTAGCCAGTACCACAAGTCTGTACAAATCAGACTGCTCTGTTGTAGTAGATTACGAGCCTAGGACCTTGCATCTGTATGGCACCACCAAGTCTCCCTGTTCTGATTGTTATTTTGATTCTGCTGCTCATCATACTAACAATACTTGTCTTACCTTGGCAGGAAGGACCATATGCCTTGGTGACTGAGTGCTACCATTTGAATATTGTTAACTCAGAATACAATTATTTCATTGAGTTTAGTTTTCTTAAGTCAGTGACTGTAGTTTTTACTATAAGGTTTGCCCTACAGAGAAAATGGACTTCTAGATTACTGGGACTTTTTTCACATTAATTTCTCACAGTGCTGGTGAAAGGCAAAGTTTTCTAGACCCTCCCAGTGTGGGTGGGGAGGGATAAATGACATAACTGCTCTGACATAACCATCATCCTAAGACTCTTAATCTTTTCCTGGTTTCACTGAGTTAAGCAGAGTGAGCATTTCTAATTCATCCACACAGATCATTTTTGCTACATGTTGAAGCCAAGCAAGCATCCAAATTGTCAGAGTCATTTCTGAGTTACCATGCTGAACAATTAAATGCAGGGGATTTGCTTAGTGAGTCCATATCTATAAATTTGGACTGGTCCAATTTTATGTTCCTTCTGTCATACTTTATTGTCTTTATTAGTTATTGGATAGAGACAGTCAAAGGGAAGTGGGAGATAGAGAGGAAGAGAGACACAGAGATACCAGCAGCACTGCTTTGCCACTCACAAAGCTTTCCACCTCCATCTAGGTGGGGACTGGGGGCTTGAACCTGGATCCTTGTGCATTGCAACATGTGTACTCGGCCAGGAATGCCACCAGCTGGCCCCTTCATTATCTGATACTTTTAGTTTCCATTCCTACACATATCTCCCCACATTTCTACTTGTATATATTAGAAAACTGAAGTAGTTCTTTTGAACTGTAGTGTACCTCATGAGGAATCATACTCTTTCCTCACCTTAAGGAATCTATATGGACTTGAGTCTACTTGTGGGTAGGTCTAGAAACAGGAGGAGGTGGAGTCATAGAAGAATTACTATTGTCTTACATGATAACTGCCTCCTGGGATGCCATTACCACTTATTTGGTCAGTGCAGAATTAACCCCTCATGGACAATGGTAGAAAGGTTGCTATAATTCTAGAAGTAGGGATATCACTGCCTCTCAGTGTGGTGAGGCCTAATTCACTGGGGGTGAGTAGAGCTTTAATACTGACTCAGCAGAATTTAGACTGAATTTTCCTTGCTTCATGAGGGTCTTTTCACATGATTCCGATACTCGATTTACAGGATCCTTTTCTTTCTCAATCACTGCTTTCACTAAAACAGCAGTCACCCTGTAAAGCTGAAAGTTCATGTTATGTTGCAATCCAGCTAATTTCAGATAAGAGCCTGCATTTGATTTTCAGCAATTTTTGCCCTATGGCCCAATGAAAACTAGGGACTTCCTTCAAGGCATACATGTTAGCTCTGGGGTTCTTTATGTCATATTGGAGCTGGGAATTCATACTCCTGACTAGGTACTTTTCTTTCACCACTTGTCTGATGATATTAGGAGCAACCAAACTATTATATATTCAGTAGTTTCCTTCAAATGTTTGAAAGTATCATATACAATGTCATCTACCTCATTTCTTCTTACATGTAGTTGAATAGGAGTAATTAATGCAGACATTTTGTGCATATTTCTAAAGGATTCATGCTTTAGACTATTAATGATCTCTTTCATTATGGATGCAGAATTATTAGCATCTTTAAACTTAATCAAATTAGCTAAAATTTGGAAAACTCATTCTCCCCACCTGTAGGGGGTTGCTTCATGAGCAGTGAAGCAGTGCTGCAGGTATCTTTCCTTCACCCTTCTCTCACCATTTCTTTCTGTCACAATCTAATAAGTACATAAAATTAAGTATAAAAAGAGAAACAAAAGAAAACACATCCTTAAAATTCTCTAGAGCGGGAGTCGGGCGGTAGTGCAGCGGGTTAAGTGCACGTGGCACAAAGCACAAGGACCAGCTTTAGGATCCCGGTTCGAGCCCCCGGCTCCCCACCTGCAGGGGAGTCGCTTCACAGGCGGTGAAGCAGGTCTGCAGGTGTCTGTCTTTCTCTTCCCCTCTCTGTCTTCCTGTCCTCTCTCCATTTCTCTCTGTCCTATCCAACAATGATGATAACAATAATAACTACAACAAGAAAACAACTAGGGCAACAAAAGGGAATAAATAAATAAATACTTATAAAAAATTCTCTAGGGCTACTCTCAATACAAAAATTGTGTTATTAGGGTTCTCTAGAGAGACAGTCTATAGGCTATGCATATATTCACATATATAAGCATTTATACACATGAAGAGATTATAAGGAATTCACTCACAATTATGGAGGCTGAGAAATCCCTTGGCCGGCCATCTGCAAGTTGGAGACTCAGGGAAGCCAATGTTCAAAGTCTGAGAGCCAGAGGAATCAGTGATAGAGATTCCAGTCCGGTTGTTAAGGTCTGAGAACCAGTGGTGCCAACAAAACAAGACTGTTGTTGCAGCTCAAACAGTCAAACAGGAAAGGCTTAATTCTTGTTTTCTGTTCAGGAACTCAGAGGATTAAATAATGTTTATCTACTGTCCTCAATGGGGAGGGTCTACTGCTTTAAAAGAGTACACTGATACGAATGCCAATTTAATCTGAAAACACCCTCACAGACACACCCAGAAATAATGTTTATCCAAATATCTGGGCAGCCTGTGGTCCAGTCAGTTTAACACACAAAATTAACCATTCCTCGGGTGGAACCTAAACATTGAGGATAGCAGAAGGGCCTGGAAAAATAGCTGACCTGGAGAGTGTACACAGTCCAAGTTCAAGCCTGACCTCCACTAGAGAAAGCATCAGTGTTGTGTCTTTCCCTCTCTTCTTCTGTCTCAGTTTCCCTCTGAAAAAGTCAGTTTGGAGTGATGAAGCCCTAATGAGGACCCAGGACTTGTGAAGCCAAGACATTCACATGCTTTATTTTATTACTCCTGGACCACTTTTTAAAAATTTTTATTTTTATAAATATATATATATATATTGTTCTAGAATTACATGTCAACAGAGGTTTGAATCCACACCATTCCCACCACCAGAGGTCTGAATCTTCACTCTCCTCACTGCAATCCACCACAGCTCCCCTAAGGCTGTGGACATGGGCCAACCATCTTCTCTACAACTATCTGTCCACATTTATACATAGTTGCCCCTTCTTTTTCTGATTCAATCCTCTCTTCTCCTCTAAGCCATTCATGACATCATAGCTACCTCCATAGCCTCTCCTTTTCCTTCACTCTCTCTGGGTGCTGATGGAGCTGGAGTACAGAGCCCTCTTATCTTCATCCTCTTATCTTCATTCTCCCCCACTGGGAGTATGGATAGAGGTTGTTTATGGGGAGCAGAAGGTAGGAGTTTTGGCTTCTGTAGCTGCTTCTCTGCTGAGAATGGGTACTGACAGTTCGATCCATACCCCAACCCTGTTTCTGTCTTTCCCTAGTGGAACAGAGCTCTGGAGATGGGAGGGTCCAGGACACATTGGTGAGTTCATCTGCCCAGAGAAGTCAGGATGGAATCATGGTAGCATCTGTAACTTGGTATCTGGAAGGTGGCATGACCTAAGTTGAGACAAAATGGTTAATGAACAGGAACCAAAAAGTAAGATTAGAGCAGATGAGGTTAGGGATTTTAGGGTAGAAGAAAGCTAGGAAAATCATTTTAGGCATGCTCATGGGAACATGCACCTATGGTAGTTTTTCTTGAGTTTGGTAGCTAGCCTGAGGTTGAATAAAAATATTGTCTGAGAAAATGGTGTCAGAGTAGAGAAAAGGGCTAGAATGTTGAATTAGAGCAGGGAGTAGCTCCCATTCTTGTAAAAAAAAAAATCTGTGGCTAAAATTAACTATTTACCTCTATCCACCTGTTCCAGGACATATATATATACTTAACACCGGAATCTGAGTAAACTCTAAGTCCCTGTTGGTCTGAGCTTATAGCTCATGGTCACCTCTTAGGAACATTGCAGGCTGTACTCATTTCAGGACCAGTCTTTTTTGAGTGACAGGGCAGGATACCCCCAGCCTCCCTTTGGAGACTGGGCCTATCCCTACCGTCATTGCTTTAAAGCCAAGGTCCTGGGAGGGCCCACAAGATGCAGTTCCTTATGGAAGCAACCAGTGGTAGTGGAGAGGGGGACCCTTTAGAGGTCTAGGCTGGGCCACTTTTTAATCAGTTGGTGGGGTGGTAGAGGGCAATAAAATACCTGAGGTTCCTCTGGTGCCATGGCACCTCCCATGTAGTACTGGGACTTGAACTTGGCATGTACACAAGGTTGCTTTCTGCTACCTGCCCCTCAAATCACCTATCATAACAGATTATGCCAACTGACCATTAAATCCCCATAGTGTTTTATGGTTTAACCATCAAGCCTCTGTTAGAGCCTAATGTGTAAGGAAATAAATTGTTTATATGATCTCCCTATAATCAGAGTATTATTTATATAAACTAGTGGGATTATCATGTGTTATATCCAAGAATATATCCAAGATGTAACCTATATTTACTTTAATCCTTCTCTGCCTAAAACCATAGTGAAACTTGCATTTTAACATTCTGTCCAACTTGAGTAATGTGCATCCATTAGAAAATAAATATCAGGAAGGGTCTGAGTATGGAAATAGAAGACTGATCAGATTCTTGACAACTTGTTGCTGCTGCCATGGGTCTGGATGCACTGGCATTAGAGGTAGTATACCTGCACTCTAAAAGTGGTTGGTTCTTCTAAAAGAATAAACTTCAGGAGAAAGCATTGAACCACTAGGAAATGAGCAGATAGAGACTAATTAACAGATATGAGAGAGGAAAGAAGGGGAATTTGAGAAGATGCCCCTGATTTAGCTTTAAGTTAACTATTATCTTGGAACCTTATGAAATATCATCTCTCAGCCTATGGACAATTCTGAGGTTCCATCTGACTCAGGGAACCTCTGGGCTGGGTGCTACTACTGGCTGGCATTCACATTTGTTATTGGATATTTCTACCTCATGAAAGAGAATACAACTTTGGGGTTATCTCTCCAGGTACTTCCTGTGACTATCCAGCACTTTTCCCTGTTGTAGGGATGAATCCCTCTCTCCTAGTTGGTTCATAAGTTATTATTGGCAGATCCTGGCCGTAGCTGATTGGTGTTTGATCTAAGCCAAACCGTATCTCTCAAGCCCTTTTACTAGTGTTCATCTGCTTACAGTGATTTAACTAAGAGCATGAGAGGTAGGTTTTATCTATAGTTCCATCCATAATGTGAAGGGTTGGGAGCTATGAATTGGTCATCTTCTGCCCAACATGAAAATGGATAAGTAAAAAGACCAGACTTTAGAGAAAGAAGGACAGGGCTCTGCTTGCCTCCATCTTTAAGCAGTTGATACATGTCTCATCTTTGTCTCTTATTGAGTGTCTCTATAACTTTCTGGCTAGAAATAATGCTTTTGCATATGTATTGATTTTCTCCCCAGCTGTTATTTCTTCTAGAGGCTTTTGCTTCTTTGAGTTAGGATTTGATCTTATTTACTTTCAGATGTCAGTTAGGATCATCAATTAAAATGTCACAAATGCTTTCCTCTGAGTATGCAAGGATAACATTAGAACAGAGAACACCGAAGCTGTGATGCCTGGGGTTACATAAATACTCTCATTATACCAAGTACGCCCCACTGTTCTCACACTTGAAGTTTTGGGTTTCATGGTGTGTAGAGTTCAGCCTCTTTGCCTTTGTTCTGTTATAGTATTTGTACACACCTTTGCTCTTGTGCTGCTTTTGTGAGCTCTTGTTACCAAGAAACAAAGAAAGTCTGAAACTTTTTATTACTGTTTTTGTGAGTTTTGTGTCTGTGCAATTTCCCACTTCTTGGTGAACATATTTCTTATTTATTTATTTTTGCCTCCAGGGTTATCGCTCGGGCTTCATGCCTGCACTACAAATCCACTGCTCCTGGTGGCCATTTTTTCTATTTTTATTGGATATGACAGAGAGAAATTGAGAGGGGAGGGAGAGATGCGGGGGAGAGAGAAAGACAGACACCTGCAGATCTGCTTCACTGCCTGTGACGCGACTCCCCTGCAGATGAAGAGCTGGGAGCTCGAACCGGGCTTCTTGCTCAAGTCCTTGCACTTTATACTATGTGCCCTTAATCCAGTGCACTACCACCCAACCCCCAACACTTTTCTTTAGATAAACAAAGAAAGAAGGATGCCGTTGTACCTCCCACGTGGTGCTGGGATTCAAACCTGGGCCATGCACATGGCAAAGCACATGAACTAACAAGAAAGTTAGCTCTCTGATCCCCAGGTCAAAGTTCTTCACATGAAAGGTGTTGTTAATAACAGAAGGGGGGAGAGAGGAATGATTGTAGATAAAAAGTGTCAGATGTGCTTTATGTCAACTTGAATTTTCACCAGAAATGCTATTTGCCAAACATCAGTATTAAGGAAGGGTCCAACAATGACTGGGTTAGTAAACTTCTTCTGTGCCAGGAGTTTTACAGTAATGAGAATGAAACTAGTGCTCAGTCCTTGAGTAGAGGCAACTCCACATCATAATGGTTTTGACACAGATAAAGACTGATAGCAATGAGGGTAGTTAAGGAATGCTGCAAATTGACACATGCATTTACTCACAGAAGAGGAGTATTTAGATATTTTAAGTTTCATTTTAAGCTATTACAACATTTTTTGTTTAATTTAAATTTTTAAAAAATTTTTATTTATAAAAAGCAAACACTGACAAAAACCATAGGACAAGAGGGGTGTAACTTCACATAATTCCCATCACCAGAACTCCCTATCCCATCCCTTCTCCTGATAGCTTTCCTATTCTTTATCCCTCTGGGAGTATGGACCCAAGGTCATTATGGGGTGCAGGAGGTGGAAGGTCTGGCTTTTGTAATTGCTTCCCCGCTGAACATGAGTGTTGACAGGTTGATCCATACTCCCAGCCTCTCTCTCCCTTTCTCTAGTGGGGTGGGGCTCTGGGGAATCAGAGCTCCAGGACATATTGGTGGGGTTATCTGCCCAGGGAAGTCTGGCTGGCATCATGTTAGCATCTGGAACCTGGTGACTGAAAGGAGAGTTAATATATAAAGCCAAACAAATTGTTGACTAATCATGAACCTAAAGGCTGGAATAGTTCAGATGAAGAGTTGGGGGGGAGCTCCATTTTGTAGATAGTTAGTAGGCCTATTTTAGTTATATTCCAAAGGGCCCATGACTATACTAGTTGTTTTTTTTTTCTGAGCCTGAAATCTGATATGCAGGTGGATCCAAGTTATTACAATATTTTTAAAGATTTATTATCACATGTGAGAGAGAGAGAGAGACATAAAACAGAGAAAAAGAGATAAATTAGAGTTTTACTCAGGTATATGCAATGCTTGGGGTCTGACCGAGAACCTCAGACATGCAAGTCTGATGTTTTGCCAGTTGAGCTACTTTTCAAACTGAAAGTTATTAAAATATCTAAGTCTAAAATTAGTTTGATATCAAAATCTGGTTATAATAGTTATATATGTCAGTGGTATCTAAGTCTCTTAATTTGCTAAAAATTAGACTAAAACAAATTTTGTGTTTTTTCTTATAGTGTGGACTTTTTTTTTTCTACCGAGGTTATTGCTGAGGCTTAGTGCCAGCATGACAAGTCCACTGCTACTGGAAGCCCTTTTTTTCTTCTTCTTCTTCTTCTTTTTTACCTCTTCTTTTCCTTTCTTTTTTTTATTGTTGTAGTTATTATTGCTGTTGTTATTGATATTGTCATTGTTAGGTAGGACAGAGAGAAATGGAGAGAGGAGGGGAAGACAGAGGGGGAGAGAAAGACAGACACCTGCAGACCTGCTTCACCACCTGTGAAGCTACTCCCCTGCAGGTGGGGAGCCGGGGGCTCGAACCCAGATTCTTACAATGGTCCTTGTGCTTTGCGCCACGTGCGCTTAACCCACTGCGCTACAGCCCAACTCCTTTCTTCTTTTGCTTTCTATATTTGACAAGACAAAGAGAAATTAAGAGGGAAGAAGGAGATAGACTGGGAGAGAGACACTTGCAGACCTGCTATACCACTCATGAAGCTTCCTCACTGCACATGGGGAGTGGGGTTCAGACACTGTAAGATATGCTCTTAACCAAGTATGCTGCTATCTGGTTCCCTAATATAGACTTCTGAATTATTGGTACTCTGCTTTTCTACATGGTGCATTAAATATATCCATGTATGAATAAAGGTCTAAATGATAATTTATGAAGTCTTTTCTTTCTTTCTTTCTTTTTTTTTTTTTTTTTTTGCAGAACTGTAGCATCACTCATGTGATTTCACAGGTCCTAGACCATTTTTTATTCAGAGAAAGAAACAGAGAGATACCACAGGAAAAAGAGCCTCCTTTGCTATCATGTCACTCATATATGGTGCCAGGGATTGAACCTGGCTCATGTGTATGGCAAAGTATGTGTCCTACTTGTTAAGCTATCACTTAGACCCTCTTTTGAAATTTTAATGTGCATAATAATCTCCTAAGTATATTAATAAAATGTGGATTCTGGCTCATGCAGCAGGTCTGAAAAGGGCCTGAGACTCTGCATTTCTAACAAGTTCCTAAGTTATGCTTACATTGCTGCTATATGGACAAGATTTTGAGTTGCACAGATTTAGAATACTAGAAAGAACTTCATACAGAGCAATATCCTTTGATCTTTTTTTTTTTTTTCTTTGACTGTCCAAGTTGTTGCCATTTACCAGTAAGGTAAATGAACACTGAATGTTGTAGTGTGAGGTGAAAATTTGACTGATAGTCCTGACCTTGCCCTTAGTCCCACAATTTGAGGCAGAATGAGGTGAATGTACTCTTTGGAGTGTAATTTTCTGCCCTATAAAATGAGGGAATAGGTCTGGGTTTCAGGTTGTCCTGAGGAATCCTGTTTCTCTACAGATACCTAGGGGACCCCTAAGAAAAACTGAGGTGGAAGCCAGCTGGTGGCATACCTGGTTCAATGCTCATGTTACCATGCACAAGGACTCAGGTTTAAGCCTCTGGTCCCCATTTGCAGGGGAGAAGCTTCATGTGTGGTGAAGCAGTTGCTGTGGGTGTCCCTCTATCTGTCTCTGTTTCACCCTTCCCTCTCAATCTCTCTCTGTGCTATCAAATAAAGAGGAGAAAAGAAAATTGAGAAATGGCAGAATGGCCACTAGGAGCAGTGGATTTGTTGTGCAGGCACCAAACTCCAGCAATAATCCTGGTGGCAAAATACACACACACACACACACACACACACACACACACACACACACACACAGACTGGTGTGAAGAGGTAGAAAAGTAGTGAAGGAAATGGAGGCGAATCATTAATTATAAAAGTACAACAACCATTTAACTGTCCTGTCAACAAAAAATGACTATACAGGATGTGATGATGGGTTGTGGCAAACATGTTTATTCAACTGTCATTAAATATAGTGTTTAAAGCTAACACATTCCCAATTTCTAAGCTTTTAATGTGTTCAGTGTTCTGGTGACATCTGAAAAATTAAGTCTGGACTCAGCCTTCACTGGTGGGATCTGTAGTATTTAGGATAATCTTAAATGGCTTTAGAGGAGGGAAGAGAAATAGGATCTGAATCAGAAGTCACCAGAGCTATTCTACCATTCCTGAGATCTGATCTGTTCTTATTCTTTTCTTCTGATTCCCTGAGTGGATCTCCTTCTTGCTATTGTTTCCTTAGGAATGGAGAGACAGCTGAGTCAGCTGCCATTCTTGGGCAGAGCTCCAGGAGGTAATGATTGATGTCGGGTCCTGGGCAAGACATATATGCTGAGGTCACTTTTAGATCCTCTATTTCCAGGAAAAAGAGAAGAGGAAGGAGAAAGAAGAATTCTTCAGCAACTCATTTTTACAGTTTAAAACCATTTTTTCCCCCTCACTTTTGGTTGTATTTTAGAATTACCTTACTGTTACAAGACACAGATGCTCAAGCCCCCTGTGCTCTGGCCCTGCCCAGCTTCTGATTAGTTGTTAAGAGAGTGGAACATGTGTTTTTCTTGTTTTTAACTTCCCCAAGATGATTTTAATGTGCAACCAGAGTGAGAATGGCTTTAGAACTTGGGCTTAGTGTTTCTCTTCTGTCAGTGTCATCTTGGACAGTGTGCCCCATGATGACTATGTGCTATTTAAAGGACATCTTGATCTAGGAAGCATTGTGCAGTTAAATTTCTGTTCAAAAAATGATGTATCCCAGATTCCTGTGATATTCCGGCCTCAGCAGTCACAAGTGATGACTCACTGAGAAACTACAAGGCAGAGTGATAGTTTTTAGGTAACAAAAGCTCTAAGCTGGTTTGTGAGACCCAGTAGTATTTCCATAACTTCAGCATATATGGGATGTTTTAGTTAAGCATAAGGTCCATAGATGATGGGAATTGTATCTGTCTCAACTTGTCAGTCAGTGAGTAGATGTGTCTGGATTTTGTTGCTCTATTATTTTGCTTGAGAGTGAAATTTAGAGGCAGAAACTTGAGATTAGGGCCCAGAGTGGTATTCAAATATTACGTATCATGATTTCATTCAACTGGTAGTAATTCTCTCTCTTCGTGGTTTTGAAGGAAATCAGAATATGCCACCCCAGGATATGCCAGTTTGACATAAAGATTGTTTTGAGCTAAAGACATTTTGAGATTTCAGTGTTCCTCCCCTGGTTAGCTGCACCCCCATGGGCCCATGGTCTGTAACTCTATGGGAGGCCATTTAGCTTTCTTCACAAGCCATTTTGAGTACCTGCGGTATACCAACCACTGACATAGAGTGACAAATCAAATAGAGGTCAGATTTCCTGAAGCTTGTAGTACTATATTGAGAGAGGTAATAAAAAAAAAATGAAGGTATTTCAGATAGTGAGGAGTATGTTGAAATATGTAAAACAATGGAAGACAGAGTGATGGGAGAGCTATTAGGTTGTCAGAAAAGTCCTGATGTATTTTTTCATAAAAAAATATGTCATGGCTTTTCTGGCAACCCAATACTTTAAGAAGTACAACCACAGAGAGCCTTTTACAGGGTCAACTGGAGTGGGAAGGGCCATGGGAAAATGGGAGATGATTATTCAAGATAAAGATCACTACAGGTTCCTGTGTCCTGATGCTGTTTGTAAAGAATCCGAGGGAATATCTCCTGGAAAATATTGGGCCAGGGAGAGGTAAAGAAGGCCATATCATATTGGATTTGTAGGGAATGATGAAGATGTTGAACTTAATTATGTTTTTTTTTGGTCCACATTTCTTATTTATACCTTTATTCATTTCCCCTCTCCTAATTGGGTGTGTGTGTGTGTGTGTGTGTGTGTGTGTGTGTGTGTGTGTGTGTAATTGTCAAGATCCTGTTATATTTCTTCTGAACTGTTTACCTTCTCAGTTTTTCTAATTATTTCTCCTGCTCAGGAATCTTAGTAGAATCTTTTCTTCCATTTTCTCACCTCTTAGCATTCAGCAATATTTAAGCTTCTCTCCTATTTCTTCCAGGGATGTAATATACCTGAGGGGTAGAATATCTGGTTAATCATTTTGCCCAGGCCTTGACATATTATAATGTCAACCTGGCAAGCCCTTTACTATAGAAAAGGATTATTACCTTTTTATTTTATACTCATTTGTCTCCCCAGCCTCTGTTTTAACCAGTATCTTTTTTATTTTAGTTCATTCTCATGAGGTATATATTTTATTTGTGTCTTTATTTTAAATTCTATAAATCACAAGATATACATTTTTATTTGTGTGTCTTCATTTTATATTGTTATATATTCCAATCACCTTCCTGATTTTTTATTAAGCATTATGTTTTTTCAAAAATATTTATTTACTCCCTTTTGTTGCTGTGGTTGTTTTATTGTTGTCGTCATTGTTGGATAGGGCAGAGAGAAATGGAGAGAGGAGAGGAAGACAGAGAGGGGGAGAGAAAGATAGACACCTGCAGATCTGCTTCACCCCCTATGAAGCAACTCTCCTACATGTGGAGAGCCAGGGGCTTGAACCAGGATCCTTAAGCCAGTCCTTGCACTTTGTGCCATGTGTGCTTAACCCACTGCGCTACCGCCCAACTCCCTGGCATTATGTTTTTAAGCTCTATGAAACTTGTGTATTTCAAGTCTATGTTTGTTTCTTGATGTACATATTTAGTTAGGATAAGTTAGAATGTGCTGTAGTAATCACTGTGATTTTATTTCTAATTCAAGCAGAATCCTGTGTAAGTCTGGCACTTTTTTAGGGAGGCTCTCTTTTCATCTCTGATTTAGAGATCTCTACTTTTGGTTTATACTCTCATAAACCTAGATAAACATTTTTTTTCTGGGATATTGCATGACATTGAATGATGGCTCTCAAAGAGACATGTCCATAACCTAATCCCTAGAATTTGTGAGAAACTTCGTTATTTGGGGAAAAAAAATTTTTTTTTAATTATTACTAGTGATCAGACAATGATTTAAAGCTGTAACATTTCAGGGACCTAGTTTCACATCCAGACATGGTATGTGTAAATCACAATACCCACCAAGGAGAAACTACTTTAGTTCAATTAAGATTATGTGCAGTTTACCCTGAATTATGCAACTATAGTCATATGGATAGAAGAGTGCCAGGCTAGTGTTGGGGTGCTTCTTCCCTGGGCACATACTCTCTGGGTTGGAGAGAACTCGACCAGAGCCAGCCTGGGCTGCTACTCACTCAGTGATGGAAGATATATGACTCAGGAACCAAACACATGGCGTGAGGTAATGCAATCTTTATTGATGAGAGAGACAATGCTTTTATAGGATAGAACTGGTAGTGGCAAGTCGGAAATGGAAATGGCTAGGAAAAGGGGTGGAGAAAGGCAAAAGCAGGCTGAGAAGCTATAAACTTCCTTAGCAACTGTTGCGATGGTTTTAACTGGCGGGATTAATGTTACCCAGAAGGCAGGGTGGTTCTCGAAGAAGACAGAACAAAAGAATGGAATGGGTGGGGATCTTTCAGGCAAAACAGTGATTATGTAAATAGGCCATAGTATCAGCAATGCAGGGTGGAGCAGGGGGAGCTGGCTTAATGCCCAACAGAAGAGAAGTCTTGAAAGGAGAAAACTCTTAAAGATGGAGGCAGAGATTGGAGTTTTATGTAGTCATGGCCAAGGAACACCTCTAGGCTCCAGAAATAGAAGAAACAAGGAAGAATTCTCAGTCAGAACCTTCAGCAAAACACACTCTTAATTTCAGACTTCTAGTCTCCAGAATTACTAGGGATACATTTCTGTTTTACTTATCTATTTATAAAATATTTTTTGTTATTAATAGTTTGTTAGAAGATTGTTAAGATTGCAGTGTATAATTTCATACCACACCTACCACCATAGTTCTGTAATCCCCACCCTCCCACTTCCCAAAGATGATCATCATAGTTTTTTTAAAAGTTTTGTTAGTGATTTAATATTGATTTACAAAATTACATGTCAACAGGGATATAATTCCACACCATTCCCACCACCAGAGTTCTGAATCCCAGTCTCTCCACTGCAAGCCACCCAGTTCTCCCAAGGTTGCAGACATGGGATAACCATTATCTCTACAACTCTCTATCTAGATTTGTACATAATTGCTCCCTTATATATATATATTTACCACAAGAGCCTGTGTAACCTCAGAGTTCCTATTGGTCTGAGCTCACAGCTTAGGATCACAGCTGGAAACATTGCAGACTGCACCCATTTCATGACCAGTCTTCCTCAAGTGGCAGGGCAAGATACCCCAGTCTCTTTTTGGAGACTGGGGCTGTCCTTACTATCACTGCTTTTTGGTGAGGCCATTTCCAGGGGAAGCCCACAAGAGGGCTTATGATGACATTCTTGATGGAAGTGACCAGTGATCACCATAGTTTTCACAAGTTTTATAAACAGTTTACTTGCTTCTGTTCTGTTTGTTTTTTTCTTTTCTATTTTTGCCAAGTTCATCCAAACCTAAGTTCCACATATGAGTAAGATAAGTTGTCTTTCATGTCTTCACTTATTTTTCTAAGCATAATAAACTCCAGTTGTATCTATTTTGTTCCAAAGGATACAATGTCATCTTTTTTGATTGATGAGTGCTATTCCATGGAATATATATATCCCATAGCTTCATTATCTAGTCATCTGTTGATGGGCATTTAGACTGCTTCTGATCCTTAGGAAGTGTGAATAATGCAGCTATGAAGATAGCTGTTTTTGTTATGTTCCTGGTTTTATTCTAATGCTGATCATCTCATTAAAGGTTGAAATTCCTTTGCTTCATATTTTGATGTAGGACTCTTCTCAGTAATTCTTGCAGTGCAAGATTAGTAGTGGCAAATTCCTTAAGTTGCTGAATGTTTGAAAAGATCTTTATTTCTTCCTCATATTTTAAGGATAATCTAGAAGAATACAGAATTCGTGGCTGACAACTCTTTTAATGCTTTGAATATGACATTCCACTCCTTCCTTGCTTCTAGGGTTTATGATGAAAAATCTGATGAAAGCCTGATAGTTCTTCCTGTGTAATTTTTTTCCTTTCCTTGGCAGCCTGAAATATTTTTCCATATCCCTGGCTTTGGATAGTTTTACAAGGATATACCCTGGTGTGCATCATTGGATTCAAAAATTTAGGTGTATGTTCACCTAATTTCTATATTTTGAACATTGCTATGGTGTGGAAAATTTTCTGCTAAAATTTCTTTGAATATGTTTTCTACACCTCTCTGCCTCTCTTCTTCGTCAGGGTCCGCAATAACTCGAATATTTGTCTTTCTTGTGGAGTCTGCTATTCTGTTGACAAGTGCTTCATTTTTCCTAAATCTTTCCTTTTCAAGAGTTTTAAATTCATATAAAGTGGTGGTTGATTTTCTCTCTTTCACGTGATTAAGTCTACTTTCAGGGTATTTACCTCAACCTGAACTGCATTCAATGTGTTCTTTAAACCCTGAAGTTCTGTTTGAAGTACTTTTCTTTGTACTTTGTAATTATTCTTTGGTAAAATGATCACTAAGTTCCTGAATATTATCTTTACTTTCATGAAGTAATTTCATAATGAGTTTTCTGAGCTCTATCTTTGTCATTCTTTTTTCTGGATCTGAGCCTGTCTGGTTGTTTTCTGTCATTGCTATCGGTGTATTTCTCAGTTCCTGCATTTAATGTGGCTTTCATTTTTGTGCCAGCAAGAACGGGAATAGAACACTAAGGTGTTCAATTTCCCTGTTTATATATTTTGATGGAGGAGGGGTGGTTTTATCCTGAGTCGCCAGGCTAGGTCAGTGTTTCCTATGTCAATATAGGATTTCCCTGCTGCTGTTCCAGCCTCTGTGGGGCAACAGCATTGGAAACTCAAAAAGTCACCATTATAAATCTAGGTAACTTTTTTCTTTTTAACAGTTCTCTGTTGCTTTAACTCATGCCCTGAAGTGGTGTGTCTCAGCTGCCAGTCTCCCATTTTGGTACCAACAATCCTTGAGCACTGGTTTTTAGTCCTGGCAATTACTTCCTCACCTTCTTTCCATCCACAACCCATACATGTCTACACTCACCTGTGGCTTAGGTGATTTTTATCATCTTTCTTTCTCTCTTTCTATAAAAAAAAAAAAGAGGAAATAAATGAAATGCAAAAAGAAAAAGTAGCCCAACTCTCTCTTAGGCTTTGTGAGTAATATGGAGGATATGGGATGGGAGGCACAGGACTTTGATAGGTGCAATGACTTATGCCTACATATTTGGTTGTAAAATTGTATCCCTGACACCTTATACTTTACTAAACCAATTTTAAAGCTTTAATAATAAAACACTAATTTTAAAATTAAGGATGATATGTTGAGGAAGGAACTATTAAAAAAAAGTTAACAGTTTGGGGAGATTCTTTTTTTACTGGGGGAGTTACTAGTTTACAATAAATACAATTATTGATACATGTGTAAAATTCGTCAGATTTCTGTAAGGCACTCTCATCCCCAGCCTAAGTCCTCCTCCGCCATTATGTACCAGGACTTGAAAGCCTCTCTGCAGTCCCCATCTTGCACCCAGTCCTTTACTTTACTACAATACACTAGACCCAATCCACGTTCTACTCTGTGTTTCCCCTTCCTGTTCTTTTTGACTAGGGAGATTCTTAATCTACCCACATTACAAAGGATGCTAAAATTAGAAAATTCACTGTTGGGAAATATGCTCATGGAGAAGACTAAGTGTGGCATGACTAAACCACCTTCCCTGAAGAAGCTAAGCATGTGATGCATGGATCCACTCAATCATCTCAGCAGAAATCAGGAATAGAAATGGAGTTATGAAGAAAATATCTGTAGAGGACCCTCTTGTCTAATCACATGGACACTGAGACACATACTGGAAACCCACAGATTTTTGAGACTGTTCTATCAGCAGAAACACTGAAAGCTTAAGCTGAAAGATGCAGAAATGTGATGAAATGATAGAATACTTCCAAAATTCTTCAGGCAGGAAATGAGCTGATAAAAGTACTCATTTTCAGACACTTTCTATCATTCAAGAAGAAGGAAGAATGTCTCTGAGATGCCAATATAGATTTAAAGAATAGGGCCACCATCAGCCGAGAAGACTGAGTTGCCCTAGTCCCATAGGGTGAATGGAGTCATAGAGAATTAATTCTCAGTCCTGGAAATCTAGTGATATTTGCTGTGCTAGGTTTTGACTTTCTTTGCAATCATTGCCCCATAAGTCCTTCCATTTTCTACTTCTCAGAATGGGGATGCCAGTCCTTTACATTGCTCTGTACGGAAGGAAGCATATAACCCATTTTCTAGCTTCAGAGGTCCACAGATGGAAAGGAATGTGCTCCAGAATGGACCATGCCTGAGGATTCACTCACTCACTCACTCACTCACTCACTCACTCACTCACTCTTAGTTTATATTATTTAGATGATGAGATTTTGGATTTTTTTTTTCTTTTTTTTTTTTTTGCCTCCTGGGCTCAGTTCTAGTACTAAGAATCCACTGCTCCTGGTGGCCATCCCCCCCACCCCCATTTTATTGCATAGGACAGAGAGCAGTTGAGAGGGGAGGGAAAGATAGAGAGGGAGAGAGAAGATAGATACCTACAGACCTGCTTCACTGCTTCTTAAGTTAAGCCATGGACTCAAACCCAGCTCCTTGAGCAGGTCCTTGTGCTTAGTACTATGTGAAATTAACTGAGTGTGCCACCACCCGGCCCCTGATTTTGAACTTTTCTGAGTTGATATTTGCATGAGATTTTGTTTATTGGTTTTACATAATGTAGGATTCTAGGACTATAGTTCCACATCTGTGTATATTTGTGTGTGTGTGTGTGTGACTCATTACACCCACCACCAAAGTTCCAGATGTAATCTCCAATCTCTTCCCCTCTCTTCCTCTTTTCCTCTAATAACCACCACAGTTTTCATGGTGTCTAGAAATGAGTTTGTTTATTATTATTAACAAGTTTGTTTTAGTTATCTACATTCCATATATGAGTGAAAGCATCCTGCCATGTAGTTCTTAATTTTACTTAGCACAATAACTTCTAGTTTCATCTTTGTGATGCCAAATGACATGTCATTTTTAACAAACAATTAATATTTCTTTAAGTCTATGTGCCATACTATGACTTCTTTATCCATTTGTTTATTGATAGGCATTTAGTCTGCTTCCAATTCTTGGCAATTGAAATACAGCAGCTGTGAACATAGAGGTACATAAATTGTTTTAAATTAGTTCTCCCAAGGTCTTAGAGATGGGTTGCCTACTTTATTTTTTTTTTTGAGTTTATGTATTTCAATTCTGTATATTCCATATGAGTATAACAAACCAGTAATCCTTTCTCACATCATTACTTAACCTTCTTCTTCTTCTAGCGTTTGCCCTTCTTCCGTAGCCAGTCAACAGCGTCAGGTTGAGCCTGATGTAAAGTTTCGAGACCTCCTTTGAATCTGGAGAGGTGGCAGTCGTTGACTATGTGGGTCATAGTCTGTCTGGAGCTGCAGGGGCAGTTCGGGTCGTCTCTGGCTCCCCAGCGATGGAACATAGCGGCGCACCGGCCATGGCCTGTTCGATAGCGACTGAGGAGGGCCCAATCATAACGTGCTAGGTCAAAGCCGGGTTGACGCTTGCAGGGGTCTGTGCTGAGGTGTTTGTTCTTTACCTCAGCTGACTGCCAACTCTGTTTCCAAGAGTCTGGAACAGTGTAGGCGTAGGGGACCAGATTGGGTGACGAGACATCAAGCGTTGGACAGGGTGGGTGAAGATATCCGCGTATATTGGCAGGTCCTGTAGAGCGTAGACGTGGGAAATGAACTTAGATGATGCCGCATCCCGACGAATATCTGGTGGGGCGATGTTGCTAAGAACTGGCAGCCATGGAACCGGGGTGGAACGGATGGTTCCAGAAATGATCCTCATGGAGGAATATAATTTGGAATCGACCAAGTGGACATGGGGGCTACGGAACCATACTGGGGCACAGTATTCTGCAGTGGAATAGCATAATGCCAGAGAGGATGATCGTAGTGTGGAAGCGCTCGCGCCCCATGAGGAACTGGCCAGTCTTGCAATGATGTTATTCCTCGCGCCCACCTTTGCTGCAGTTTTTATGAGATGTTTGTGAAATGACAGAGTGCGATCGAGAGTAACACCAAGATACACTGGCTGGGCTTCATGCCAGATTCTCGTATCATCAAGCTGCACATTAAGCTCACGCGAGGCCGAGGCATGGTGTAGATGGAAAACAGATGATACCGTTTTTGCAGTGCTAGGGATTAGTCGCCATTTTTTACAGTAATCAGATATCAGAGACATGTCTTTCGTGAGTGTTTCCTCGAGGATGTCGAACTTGGATGCCTGAGTTGCACAGCAGATGTCATCGGCGTAGATGAACTTCCTTGAAGAAGTTTCTGGAAGGTCATTGATGTAAATATTAAATAGCGTAGGAGCCAGAACAGAGCCCTGGGGGAGGCCACTTGAGACAAGTCTCCATCTGCTAGACTTGTCACCCAGATGCACCCGGAATCTTCTGTTTTAGAGAAGAAACGATATAGTGTTGGCCACCCATGGAGGCAGGCATCTTGAGATCTTGACTAGGAGACCACGGTGCCAGACCGTGTCATAGGCTGTTATGAGATCAACAAAGACAGCACCCGTCTTTAAATTCTCCTGGAATCCATTTTCAATGTAAGTTGAGAGGGCCAGGGCTTGTTTGCAGGTAGATCTTCCTGGGTGGAAACCAGCTTGGGCGGGTGATAGGAATTTCTCTGTAAGATGAGAAATACGTGACAGAAGCAGCCTCTCAAGGAGTTTGTAACACACAGAGAGGAGAGAAATTGGTCTATAGCTGGCGGCCAGTGTTGGGTCTTTCTTTGGTTTCAAAACCGCTATAATCTTCGCACGACGCCAAACTTTGGGCATAGACTCAGATTCCAAGATGTGGGACAGGAATGAAGCGAGCCACTTCTTTGCCGCAGGACCCAGGTTAAGAATGAGTTCTGGGGTGATGTTATCATAGCCAGCAGCTGTTCCCAGTTTAACCCTCTTCAAAGCATCTTCCAGTTCAGACAGTGTAAAGGGAGAGATTTTTGGAGATGGACAAGATAACCGGAAGTGGGATGACCACTCATGGGAAATTTCTCTTTTCCAGACTGGGTCAATCTTAGCACGTCCAACTTGAGTTAGGTGACTGGCCACTGAGTTTGGAGATATGGGAGGATGGGAGACGGGAGGGGGTTGGCTACCGGCACCCAGTCTGTGAAGAAGCTTCCAGGCCTTCCTACTTGAGTGGGTGAAGTTCAGACTTTCCTCAGTAAGCATAATCACCTTCATTTCCATCCATTTGGTCCCAAAGAACACGCTATCATGTTTTAATTGCTATAGTAGTACTCCACTGAGTATATGTCCCATCATTTATGTATCTAATCATCTGTCAGTAGACATTTAGGTTGCTTCCATATTTTGGCTATTATAAACAATGCAGTTATGAATTTGAGAGTGCATATAACCCTTCAATTTTGTGTTTTCATGTCTTTTGGATTAATACCCAAGAGCCATGTTGCTGGATCATAAGATATTTCCATTCTGGGAGTCGGGCTGTAGCGCAGCGGGTTAAGCGCAGGTGGCGCAAAGCACAAGGACCGGCATAAGGATCCCGGTTCGAACCCCAGCTCCCCACCTGCAGGGGAGTCGCTTCACAGGCGGTGAAGCAGGTCTGCAGGTGTCTATCTTTCTCTCCCCCTCTCTGTCTTCCCCTCCTCTCTCCGTTTCTCTCTGTCCTATCCAACAACGACGACAACAACAATAATAACTACAACAATAAAACAAGGGCAACAAAAGGGAATAAATAAATAAAATAAAATATTTTTAAAAAATTAAAAAAAAAGATATTTCTATTCTTATTTTTATTTATTTACTTAGGATAGAGACAGAGGGAAATCAAGAGGGAAAAGGGAGATGGAGAGAGAGAAAAAGGAGAGAGAGAGATAAAGGAGAGAGAGAGAGAGTTCTGAAGGACTGACAGCTACACTACTCATTTTCCCCTGCAGGTGGTAACTGGGGACTTAAACCTAGATCCTTGTGTGTTGTAATGTGTGTGCTCAACCAAGAATACCACCACCTGGCCCCTTTACTCTTACTTGTTTAAGGATTATCCATAATCCATACTCTTCGTTATAATGACTGCACCAGTTTGCATTCCCACCGGCAGTGTAACAGAGTTCCTCTTTTTCCATACTTATTTCTTGTTTTGCTGATAGGAGCCATTCTCACAGGTGTGAGGTAGAATCTCATTGTGGATTGTTTGTTCTTTCTCTCTATATATCTCTATTTCTCTCTCTCAACTTGTTTCCTTTGCCTTACATTCCTGCTCACCAGTTCAACCTCTAACTTCTGTCTTACTGAGACTCATCTATTGTTTGTTTTAACTTCAGTTACTGAATTCTTAGTCTCTGATTTCTTCTGTGACTTTGTTAAAAATTTCTTCTGGGAGTTGGGTGGTGGTCAGCAGGTTAAACACATGTGGCGCAAAGCGCAAGGACCGTCTTAAGGATCCCGGTTCGAGCCCCCCGGCTCCCCACCTGCAGGGGAGTCGCTTCACAAGCGGTGAAGCAGGTCTGCAGGTATCTGTCTTTCTCTCCCCCTCTCTGTCTTCCCCTCTTCTCTCCATTTCTCTCTATCCTATCTAACAACAATGACATCAATAATAATAGTAACCACAACAATGTTAAATAACAAGGGCAACAAAAGGGAAAATAAATAAATAAATATTTTAAAATCTAAAAAATTTCTTCCATTGAACTTTTCATTTCAGTGAGCATCACTATGGCCATAACTTCTTTAGGAAGTTGGGTTTGGAGTTTTCTTCAAGCTACCGTTTTGGGCCATCACTGGGGGTGATTTCTTTTGTGTTCTCTTAATGTCTGGTTTTCTGTGAGGATCAGTGGTTTCAAGTTTCAGATGCTATTTCCAAATGGTTTGTAACCTTTATTTCCAATTCCCTTGTATTGCACAGCTATGGTCACAAAATTGTAATTGCTGGGGGTGGTGTGCTATGGAGCAGGAGTGTGATGCATGCAGGGACCTCAGAGAGCTGCATGCATCTGGGGAGTGACTACCCTGGAGCCAGGTCATGGGTAAGCCAGGCTGAGAGGTGAGGAGCCAACAGGCATTTCTGTTATCTTTGGTATATGAATTAATGTGTCCTTTCTGCCTGAATGCTGGGCCTTTTTACATTGTCAGAGTTTATTAAATCTAACCCTATATCTATGCATGATTTTCCATGTATATTATAGTTTTTATTGTAGTTGTGGAGACAAATAAAAGCAGAACCTGCTGGTTTTTCATCTTGGCTCTGTCGTTCCCACCTCCAGCCCTCCTGGATATCTTCATTATAGACTTCTGACCTTATGAACTGTGGGAGAATCTTTTTTTCACTATATTGCAACACTTTAACCATCAATTTAACTTTATTTATCATTAAATTTAATAACATCAAATTTCTGTTTCCTTAAAAATCAATAAATTTATGGTACTTTGCTAAGACAACCCTAAGAAACTAATACAGAAGTTTACCCAGTAAAGGTCATAAATATAAATGTACTAAATAATTGTATTTTCCTCACCTTATAGCCCCCTTAGCCCCATTAGATCATTATCTGTTAGATTTCTCTCCATACTTACAGAGTAAGTTTATACTCACACCACAGTGCACAGTTTCTATACTTCTGCCAATGTTTTGGCATTAGCCAGTTGTCTTATAGGTGAAAATAAATATCTTATTCATTTGAATTTCCATATCCTTGATTATTCCTGATTTTGAGTATCTCAGGGTACTCTTTCTAGCTTTTGAGTTTTTTCTTTTGCTAATTGTGTTTGATTATTTTTCTTTTGGGATCGATTTCTGTTTCTTAAGTATCTTCATGATTTCCATAGATGTTTTATATTAATCTCTCACTGGCTTTAGACATTGCCAATAACATTTCTCATCTTTTTAAAATCTGTCCTTTTAAATCTTGTTTATGCTGTTCCTCACTGAGTAGAAATTATTGTCTCATAATCTTTTTGCTCTCATCCACGCCAGTGTCTTCTTTTACTAACTTTGTTGAATTTTACTGAGTGTTATTGTAATAATTGAGTTAGACAGCTTGTTGTCTGTTCACTTGCCATCATCTGTTGTACATTATTTTTTTTTCTGAACTATGCAATTGTATGTTTAGCAAAATCAGGTCTGGAAATGGCAGGGCTATTCTATAACAAAAAATATTGTCACTAATCAGGAATTTGGAACTTCAGGACATTTTCTCACAGTCAGGCTGTTCACATGTGGCTGTGATGTTATGTGTTTGGATGTAAATTTATATTTTACTCACCTTATAGCCCCATTAGGGAACCTGCTCAGACATTAGAGGGCAAGTGACAAACAGGTGTATATGAGAGCAGGTGTGTCTAACCTTGTGGAACTGAGACCTAGGGAAGTAAAGGGGCTTGTTCTATTTCACATGACTCAATGGATTGCTGAGACTAGAACTCAAGTCTTGACTCCCATTATGTATGTTTCCATTTTTTTCTGCTTCCCCAAGAAGATATCAGAAGTTGGGGGGGGGGGTTCTGGGAGGGATTCTACTAGACCACAACTAGTTTGTGGTCTAGTAGAATTTGATCTAGGAAATTAGAAACATCCAGAATTCAGATATACCCAACCTCTCTAATGTTATTTATTTATTTTTATTAGTGATTTAGTACTTACTTGCAAAGATATAAGATCACAGGGTACTATTAATTGCCTACCTTCCCCACCACCAGAGTTCAATGTCTCTATTCCCTCCATTGGAAATTGCATTGGAGGGGCAGAGTGGTTGTGCACCCGATTGAGCACACATACTACTAAGCACAAGGATACCCACAAGGACCCAGGTTCTAGCCCCCAGCCCCCCACCTGCAGGGAAATACTCCATAAGCTGCAAAGCAGGTCTGCAGATGTCTTTCTCTCACTTTCTTTGTGTCCTATCCAATAAAACAGAAAAGAAAAAATAGGGAGCTGGGCGGTAGCGCAGCGGGTTAAGTGCAGGTGGCTCAAAGTGCAAGGACTGGCATATGGATCCTGGTTCGAGCCCCCGGCTCCCCACCTGCAGGGGAGTCACTTTACAAGCAGTGAAGCAGGCCTGCAGGTGTCTTTCTCTCCCCCTCGATGTCTTCCCCTCCTCTCTCCATTTCTCTCTGTCCTATCCAACAATGATGACATCAACAACAATAATAACAACAACAACAACAAGGGCAACAAAAAGGAAATAAGTAAATATTAAAAAAAAAAAAAAAAGAAAATAAATGGCCACCAAGAGCAGTGGATTCATAGTGCCAGCACCGAGCCTCAGTAATAGCCCTGGAGGAAAAAAAAAACATATTAGTTCTCCCAAGATCATAGATACAGGTTGACTATTATTTCTATAGCTACATCTCTACATTTATATTTAGTTGCTCCCTTTTTTCTATGGTCCTGCCTCCTTTTCCTTTCTAAGTTACACTTACTACTTCTGAGTATTCTTCCTTTTTTTTTTTCTTACCTATTTTCTTTCTAGATTATTTTTTTAATTTTTAATTTTTATTTATAAAAATCAAACACTGACAAAAACCACAGGATAAGGGGGGTAGAACTCCACACAGTTCCCACCACCAGAACTCTGTATCTCATCCCCTCCCCAGATAGCTTTCCTGTTCTTTATCCCTCTGGGAGTATAGACCCAGGATCACTATGAGGTGCAAAAGGTGGAAGGTCTGGCTTCTATAATTGCTTCTGATGACATTGAAGTTCAGAGCCCTCTGGTCATCTTCCCCTAATAGCTAATGTTATTTCTTGCCATTCTAGGTTAACCTCTGCCTCATCCCTCTAACATTCCATGTTCTACTTTTATCTTTACACCTTCACTCATGCTATACTCATACATATCATGCCTAAAATCTTCTTTCTGGCTAGTATCATTTCTCAAGTGTTCATCTGCTACTTAACATTATCCCCTGCCCCCTTTATTTTGATTTAACAACATCTGAAATCTATAAAAGTTCAATTTAGACTTGATTTATCTTGCCTTTATCTTTTGGAATGTTTTAATTGCACAGATGACTAAGAAAGTCATTTAATATCACTGTGCTTTTCTTAACTTTACTTACTAATAAAAAAAGAGTTGATCAAGATTGTTTCTAAGGATATTTCTATATATAACATTCCATATTTCCATAAGATTCTAAAATAATCCAGTAAAATGACTCTCCCATTTCTCTTGCAATTTTCTTAGTCTAATATTTCTCAACTGAGAACAGTCTTACTCTACAGAGTCATTAAACAGAATTTTTTTTTTGAGTTGTTAAAACTGAAGGAAGAAGGCACTATTGCAGTCTAGTGGTGAGAGGTTAGGGCGTCAGCCAACATCTTTTTAAAAAATTTTTTTCATTATTTATTTATTTATTCCCTTTTGTTGCCCTTGTTATAGTTATTATTGTTGTCGTCATTGTTGGATAGGACAGAGAGAAATGGAGAGGGGATGGGAAAACTGAGAGGAGGACAGGAAGATAGACACCTGCAGACCTGCTTCACCACTTGTGAAGCGACTCCCCTGCAGGTGGGGAGTCAGGGGCTCGAACCAGGATCTTCCAGCCCTTGTGCTTTGTGCCACGTGCGCTTAACCCACTGCGCTCCCGCCAGACTCCCATCAGACAACATCTTATAGTGCATAGTACAACCCCCCCACAAGAATGAATTATCTATCAAAATTCCTGGCAAGGTAAGAAACCAAACGCCATAGACACAGAGTAAACACTAAATAAATACTCTCACTTTTCAGTTAAAGAAAATTGTCTTTGTATAAGAAACCCTGTCAGATGTAGAGCTGCTATGAGGGGTGAAAGTAAAAAAAATGCCCATGCCTATAAAACCAATACTAAGTCAGAGAAACAATATACTTCTTCTTAGTCAAGAGGTAGAGGAGAGGGTTCAGTAAAGAAGGAAATGATAGATGGATGAAAAAAGCACTAAGAAGGATAAAGTGTTGATTTAAATGCCTCATCTTCTGGACATCTCTGCGGGACCTGTTTGTGCCAGTGATAAACAGTGATAGCGATAGTATCGGAAACCATAAAGAAAACTTCTGGGAACCATCACTCATGTTGTCAAGGAGATTCATATTTCTAATATCATCATTCTTACCTTCACTTTAAATAAATTCTAAGCGATAAAAGTGGCTCTAATTAATTGATGAGGCAAGGAAATTGATTTCATGAGCTCTGTGTTTCAACATTGAAAAAAAAAATCAGACTATTTTTCTAAATGCCCACTGAAGGCTTTCTGAGGTTAGGGATGATGGATGGCTGTGTTCGGTGACTCCTCCAAGCCTCTGCCTTGGCTATGCTCTCCATCTTCTCTCTTTCTGTTATGCCTGTCTTCTTCTTTAGGTTGCAATATTCAAGCAAGTAAAGTTGTTATTTCTTAACCCTCCTCCTCTCTCCTCTTAACCCCTAACTATATATATATAAGAAATATCTTTGACATACAAAATAAAAAACTCCCCCCAAATGGGGATTGGAGGGAAAGTCCATGATCTAAAAAACTCTTTTGAGATGCATATCATTATTCTCAACTTCTCCAAGCACTTGGCAGTAGGAGACTGTTAGTTCTCCTGTCTACTAAAGTAATTGGGCACCATTTCTATTTAGATTTTTCTGGGAGAAGAAATGCTGAAGTTAAACATTAAAATTTATGGGAATATTTCAGTTCCTTGTACACTCTTATAGTCATAACTGCTTCCAGAGAGGTGCCATTTGAGGCTCCTCACTGAAGAAAAGTTCTCCTGTGGGGAACTTCCAACAGTTCATTTCAGGAGACATTATTCTGTTGCCTAGTGAAATATATATGTTAGCAAGACTCATGAACTGTTTTAGGGTTTAGGTTCCTCTCTGTGGTATAGAGCTTTGTTGGCTCTACAGAAAAGTCAATACTTAAATATACCCATGTTCATAGTAGCAAATTTGTAATAGCTCAAATTGGAAGCAACCAGGATGCCCAATGACAGATGAGTCACAAAGAAAGCTGTGAATATATCATCTATTAACAATGATGAAGTCATTTTCTTTACCTTATCTTGGAGAAAATTTGAGAGAATCATGTTAAGTGAGTTAAGCCAAAAGAAGAATGACAAATACTGTATGATCTCACTTAATGGTGGAACTTAAGAAATGGGGACAGAATAGGGAAAACACAAAGGAAACTTGAGATAGGTGTAGTGTATTGCAGCAAAGCAAAGGACTCTGGGCAAAGAGAAGGATGAAAGTGGTAGAGAAAATGTTGGGGTCCTGGTGCATGATGGTGGAAAAGGGCTTAAATTGGGGGTGAGAATGTTTGGCAGACACCTATCACAGGAACATGAGAAATCGTACCTCTGTGTAAGCAATTGTACTATAAACCATTAAGCCCCAAATAAAATTATTTAAAAAAATTGTGTTTCAGGAATGCCTCTAGAAAGCATTTTTTCTTTTGAAGATTACTATAAATATTTGTGAAAAGAACAATAGATAAAATCTACCATCTAGCCTTAATTTCTTTCATACTCTGTTAAAGATATTAAGTGAAAAATAAGAAAGTTTAAGACTTATTTATTATTGGATAAAGACAGAGAGAAATTGAGAGGGATGGGGAAGATAGAAAGTGAAAGAGACAGAGAAACACCTGCAGCACTGCTTCACCACTCATGAAGCTTCCCCCCTGTAGATGGGAACTAGGGGCCTGAACCTACCTTCTTGCACATTATAAAGTATGTGCTTAACTAGGTGTGCCATCGTGTGACCCCAAACTTAATACTTTTCACCCAGTTATGTCTGCATTTGTTGTTCATTACACCAGGTCTGCTACATTGTTTAATGCTGTGGTCTATTTACATAATCATTGTTTTGTTTGAGACCCACACTGGTTTACTCCCCATTGGTTTAATCTCCACTGGTTCAAGCTTTTTTTTCACTCCACCCCCTTATCCTATGTACTTCCTGTTTTCCACCCTACCACTTCTGTCTTAGAAGATATTTAAAGGCAGACTCTTTTCTAATTAATAAACACATTGGATTGCATTCTGCTCCGCAAGTCCCAGAGTCTCTCTCTCTCTCTTTCTCTCTCTCTCTCTCTCTCTCTCTCCTGCAACACTAGCCCAGCACGAGTTCTTGATCCCTCTCCCGTGCAGCAGCCTAGGTTGGCTCTGGTGGAGTTCTCTCCAAATCAGAGAGCAGGTGCTTCTGAACGAAGCACCCTCAGGCTGTCCCAGCATGCATTCATTCCCCTTAAAGAAACATCATTTAAAGGACCGAAGCACCTCTTGATCTCCTTTAGTTTTCCTGTAAAGGTTTTTGGGAAAATATTTGGGAACAAGGCCCAAATGCCAGTGTATCCAGTACAGAGATATATGTATGCTTGAAACTGAAACTGGACGAATGTGTATTGTTGTTGCTGTGTCTTTTTTTTTTTTCAGGGTTGGGGGCTTGGGGAGGCAGAGAAAAATACTTGATATCTGTTTATAAAATGATCTGGGAAAGGTTGGGTGGTGGTGCACCTGGCTAAGTGTGTATGTTAACATCTCAAGGACCTGGGTTCAAGCCCTGCTCCCCAACTGTGGGGGTTGGGAGAGGGGAAGCTTCACAAGTGGTTAAGCAAGTACTGCAGTTGTCTTTCTGTTTCTCTCCCTCTCTCCCTCCTTCTCCCCTCTCAATATCTATTTGTCCTGTCAAGAAAAAAGGGAAAAAAGAAAAAAGGCCCCAGGGAGCAGTAAATTTTTTGTGCAAGTACCAGGCGAGAGTGATAACATGGTGGCAAGAAAAAAAAAAAAAAGATCTGGATGGAAAAAACAGGAAGGAGTGATGAAAACATAAAGCCCTTATATGTGATCTCATATTTTATGAAGTCACTGTTTCTGTTAGTGGGGAATTTTGATTTTGCTTCCTTTCTTTAAAGTTGCCTCATTCACTTTTTAAAAATTTCTTTTAGAGCACTTGCACTTCATTCACATTTTTATCCCACTTTCCCTCTACATCATATGGTAGTTGAGTGTAATCAACTGGAATTATCACCATGCTGAGCTCATATTTGACACTGTTTTTCTTCTTCCCCATCTTGTAATTAGTAAAAATTGGAATGTCAAAAGAGTCTGGACAGCTCTTTGTTTAAATTCTTGTCTTGTTTCTGTAAGCCTTTCATGTGTGCTTGGCAGGCTGCAGCTGAGACTGCTTATTTACAAGAAGCTATAAATAAACTTCAGAATGGAAAAAGTTGTGTAAACTCTCAACTGTGATGGCAGAGTGTGTAAAAAGGGAAAAAAGAAGGCCCTCTTTAACTTTGTGAGAATGCATAATTTAGCATAACTCTGTCCCCCATGTTCCATATAGACAGGAATGGCTTGTGAGCCAGGCGGTAGCACACTGGGTTAAGGGCACATAGTACAAAGCACAAGGACTGGTGCAAGGATTCAGGGTTGAGCCCCTGGCTCCCCACCTGCTAGGGGTTACTTCATAAGTGGTGAAGCAGATATCCAGATGTCTTTCTGTCTATTACCCTATGTTCCCCTCCCCTTCGAGTTTTCTCTGTCCTATCAAATAAAAAAAATGGCCACCAGGAACAGTGTATTTATAATGCTGGCACCTAGCCCCAGCAATAACCCTGGAGGCAAAAGAAAAAAAATAGAAAGAAAAGAAAAAATGGCTTGGCTACTAGTTGCTTTCTTGTACTCATTAGGAAATTGTTTCTGCTAGCCAGCTGTTTTGTGATCATCTCACTGTAGTTATGATTTTCACTTAAATGTGGAATATAACTCTTGCAAATAAATTGAACAAGTGTGTGCTTTTTTTCTAATCTATTTATTTATTATTGAATTATTGGATAGAGTCAAAGAGTATTTGAGAGGGGGTGGGGAGATAGAGAGAGTGAAAGAGACAGAGAGACACCTGCATCCCTACTTCACCACTCATGAAGCTTACCTCCTGCAGGTGGGGATGAGGGTCTTGAATCCGGGTCTTTGCAAACTGTAATGTGTGTACTTAACCAGATGTACCACCATCTGGGCCATATGTATGTGCTTTGCAGAACTGTAAGATATGAAATATTCTGCTTCTCTCCCTTCCCTGTAGGTGTCTTGTCTAAAGACTATGCAGGAAAGACTATGAATGATGGCCTTTATTATTTTTTTAAATTTCCTTATTGGGGGATTAATGTTTTGCATTCTAAAGTAAATACAGCAGTTTGTACATGCATAACATTTCTCAGTTTTCCACATAACAATACAACCCCCACATCCTTTTTGGACCTGTATTCTCACCCCCCTCCCCAACCACCCCAGGGTCTTTTACTTTGGTGCAATACACCAACTCCAGTTCAGGTTCTATTGTGTTTTCTGATCTTGTTTTAAAACTTCTTTGTTATTTGTTGTCTTGTTGTTGATATTTGCAAGTTCTTTATATAGTCTGGTTATTAGCCTCTTGTCTGATGTATGGCATGTAAAGATCTTCTCCCATTCTTTGAGGGGTCTCTTGGTTTGGGTAGTGGTTTCTATTGCTGTGAAGAAGCTTTTTAATTTGATGTAGTCCCATAGGTTTATACTTGTCTTAGTCTTCTTTGTAATTGGATTCATTTCATTGAAGATGTCTTTAAAATTTATGCTGAAAAGAGTTCTGCCAATATTTTCCTCTAAGTATCTGGTGGTTTCTGGTCTAACATCCAAGTCCTTGATCCACTTGGAATTTACTTTTGTATTTGGTGAAATATAGTAGTTCAGTTTCATTCTTCTGCATGTTTCAACCCATTTTTTCCAACACATTTGTTGAAGAGTATCTGCTTTCCCCATTTAATAGCCTGGGCACCTTTGTCAAAGATTAGATGTCCATAGGTGTAGGGGCTTACTTCTGGGCTCTCAATTCTATTCCACTGGTCAGTGTGTCTATTCATGTTCCAGTACCAAGCAGTTTTGATGACAACAGCCCTATAATGCAATTTGAGATCTGGGAGTGTGATGCCTCCAGTTCTGCTCTTTCTTCTCAAGATTGTTTTGGCAATTCTAGGTCTCTTCTGGTTCCAGATAAACATTTGTAGCATTTGTTCTATTCTCCTAAAAAATATGGTTGGTATTTTGATGGGGATAGCATTTGTAAATTTGTATATGGCTCTGGGTAATATATTCATTTTGATGATGTGAATTCTTCCAACCCATGAACATGGAATATCTTTCCACTTCTTTGTGTCTTTTTCAATTTCCTTGAATAGTGACTCATACTTTTCAGTATATAAGTCTTTCACTTCTTTGGTTAGGTTTATTCTTAGGTATTTTATTGTTTTTGTTGCTATAGTAAAAGCAATTGATTTCTGCATTTCAACTTCTTCTAACTTAGTGTTTGCATAGAGGAATGCTACTGACTTTTGAATGTTAATTTTGTAGATGACAGCTTACTGTATTGCCTGATGATTTCCAAAAGCTTCTTGCTGGATTCTTTAGGTTTCTCTATGTATACTATCATGTCATCTGCAAATAGGAAGAGTTTGACTTCTTCTCTTCCAATCTGTATCCCTTTAATTCCTTGCTCCTGCCTGATTGCTATGGCAAGAACTTCCAACACTATGTTGAATAATAATGGTGATAGTGGGCAACCCTGTCTAGTACCTGATCTGAGGGGAAATGCCTCCAGTTTTTCACCATTCGGTATGATGTTGGCTCTAGGTTTGCTTTATGTAGACTCCACTATCCTAAGGAATTTTCCATGTATTCCCATTTTTTGTAGTGTTTTGATCATAAAGGGATGTCATATTTTGTCAAAGGCTTTCTCTGCATCTATCGATATGACCATGTGGTTTTTGGTCTTGCTTTTATTGATGTGGTGGATCATGTTGATTGAGTTACATATGTTAAACCAATCTTGCATCCCTGGGATAAACCCCACTTGGTCATGATGAACAAGCTTTTTAATATACTTCTATATCCGGTTTGCTAGAATTTTGGTCAATGTTTTAGCATCTATGTTCATCAGAGATATTGGTCTGTAGTTTTCATTTTTGGTTGTTTCCCTTTCTGCTTTTGGTATCAAAGTGATGTTGGCTTCATAGAAGCTGGAAGGGAGTATTCCAGTGTCTTCAATCTTCTGGAAGACTTTTAAAAGTAGAGGTATTAGTTCTTCTTTGAAGGTTTTGTACAATTCATTTGTAAAACCATCTGGTCCAGGACTTTTATTTTTGGGAAGGTTTTTGATAACTGTTTCAATATCATTAGCTGTGATGGGCCTGTTCATGCTATCTAGTTCCCCTTTACTTAATTTTGGAAGTTCTTCTATATCTAGGAAATAGTCCATTTCTTCCAGGTTCTCTAGCTTGGTGGCATATAGTTGTTTATAGAAGCCTTGCATGTTATGCTGAATTTCTGCAGTGTCTTTGTGATATCTCCTCTTTCATTTAGTATCTGATTTATTTGGGTCTTCTCCCTTTTCTGTTTTGTGAGTCTGGCTAAAGGTTTGTTGGTTTTGTTCACTCTTTTGAAGAACAAACACTTTCATTGATATTTTATATGGTTTTCTTATTATCAATATTATTTATTTCGGCCCTCACTTTACTTATTTCTGTCTTTATGGTTACGTTAGGGTTCCTTTGTTCTTCTTCTTCTTCTAGGTCTTTAAGGTGTGCAATCAGGTTGTTTATTTGTGGTTTTTCTTGTTTCCAAATGTGTGCTTGTATGGCTATGAATATCCCTCTCAGGACTGCCTTAGCTGTGCCCCATATATTTTCATAGCTTGTGTCTTCATTGAACTCTCAAAACATTTTGATTTCTTCCTTTGTATTCTCTTTGACCCAGTAGTTGTTAAGTAGTGTACTGTTGAGCTTCCACATTTTGAGACTTTTACTAATCTTTTGTTGATTGTTAAGTGTTATTTTAATTCCACTGTGGTCTGAGAAGACGCCTGGGAGGATTTCAGTGCTCTTGAATTTGCTAATGCTGTCTTTGTGGCCTAACATATGTTCTATCCTTGAGAATGACCCATGTGGACTTATAGAATGTATATTCCAGTTTCTTGGGATGAATGACTCTGAAAATGTCCAATAGTTCTAGTTTATCTATCTCATTTAGCTCCCTCATGTCTTCATTGATTTTCTGCCTGGATGTTCTCTGTCAAGTTGAGAGGGTGGGGTGTTGAGTCCCCTACTATGACTGTGTTGCTGTTAATATATTGCTGTAGCTCTTTCAGTAGATGTTTGATGTATTTAGATGGCTTCTCATTGGGTGCATAGATGTTAATATTTGTTAAGTCCTCTTGATTGACTGATCCTCTGAGCAGTAATTAGTGTCCATCCATATTTTTTAAAATTTTATTTATTTTAAAGTCTATTGTGTCAGATATGAGAATAGCTGTTTCTGTCCTTTTTTGTGGTCCATTGGCTTGTATGATAGTTTTCCATCCTTTCACTTGAGTCTGTGTTTGTCTTGTTGACTTAGGTGGGTTTTCTGTAGACAGCATATTGTTGGGTTGTGTTTTCTAACCCATCTTCCTATTTTTAATAGGAATTTAATAGGCCTTTTAATAGGTGAATTCAGATCATTGACATTTATTGATAGGAAAGATTAAAGATATTTTAATGCCATTCTTGTCAATTTTTAGAGTGTCCTGATCTATGGCATATTTATGGTGGTCTGTTTATAGGAGACCTTTCAGAACTTCTTTCAGGGCAGGCTTGGTGATAGCTTATTCTTTCAACTGTTGCTTGTCTGCGAAGGTTTTTATGCCCCCATGTAGTCTGAATGACAGGCTAGCAGGATATAGTAGTCTTGGTTGAAAGCCTTTCTCATTGAGTACTCGATAGATATCTTGCCATTCTCTACTGGCCTGTAGGGTTTGTGAGGAGAAGTATGCTACTAATCTTATGGGTTTTCTTCTGTAGGTGACTCTTTGTTTTTCTCTTGCAGCCTTCAGGATCCTTTTTTTATCCTATTCCTTTCCATTCTAAGTATGATGTATCTTGGTGTCTTTAAGTCTGGGATAATTCTGTTTGGGACCCTCTGGGCTTCTTGAACCTTTATGTCTTTGATGTTGTCTAGACTAGAGAAGTTTTCAGCTATTATGTCCTGAAGAATGTGTTCTTTCCCTCCCTCTCTTTCTTCCTCTGGTAAGCCAATAATTCATATATTATTTCTTTTGTAGTCATCCCATAGGTCTCTGTTGTTGTTTTCAGTATCTCTTAATCTCTTTTTGAGATCTCTTACTTATTTTTAGTTGTCTCTAATCCATCCTCTATCTTGCTAATTCTGTCTTCAGCCTCATTGATTCTATTCTATCTCCCCACTGCTGTTTTCTGGAGTTCATCTATTTTGTTACCCTGTTCTGATACTGTTTTAGCTTGTTCAGCTAGTTTTGTTCCTAGCTCAGCTATTTTAGCTTTCAGCTCTCTACTAACCTTGAGATAATTAGTGTTTTCTTCCAGGGTCTCATTTGTTGTTTCTGCATTTCTGATGACAATTCTTTCAAACTCTTTACTCACTCCTGTGACTATTTCCTTAGCAAGCATTTGGATGTTGACATCATTATGTTGTGCTTCAGCCTTTGGGGGGCTTTTCACTGGACTCTTTTCCTGGTTCATTTCTTCAGTATTTCTTCTTGTTGGTTTAACTATTTTATATAGTATGTTATGAGGTACCACTCTCAGTACTTTTCAAATTACAGATCACTCTTCTCTGGATTGACTTGTGTCTACTTAAAAAGTTTACAGTTGTGGAAATTGACAGTTATTTCAATATTAATTTAATCCCTGAGTTCAAGCACAGTGGCTTAAAAGTCTCATTTGTTCTTTTTCTTCCCTGCAGGCTATGGGAGTCTGAGGGATTTTAAACTACAAGTAGGCTTCTTAGCTTAATCACTGACTTCTGGCCAAGAGATAAAGCAGGGTGGGGCAGAGATAATCTGGTGGTTATGCAAAGACACTCTCACAGCCCCACTGCTATGCCACCCAGGTATAGATCTTCTCCTGAGTTTTCTCATTAGTTCTCTGTCCCCTGGTGTCAGCACAGGGCTCCCCACCCCCCCACTGCGCCATATTCTGAGGGCAGTAGCAATGGAGACTTACAGTTGCATTTGGTGAGTCTTAGGGGAGTTCTCTCTTCTCTTCAGCCGTCTTTTTGTTGGTGAAACAGATTAGAGTGGTGTCTCCACTGGTAAACTGCTGATTGTTACCAACCACTTAATCTCTCTCTAGGCTTCTATCTCTCCAGGAGCCACATGTGTTTGTACTTACTGGTGATTTGGTGGGGTCCTGAAGTCGTTGTAGTCTTGTCTTTTTGTGGTCCCAGATGATCTCCTTGGTATTTCTAGTTGACCCAGGAGAGGAGAGGAAAGATACACAGTTGCTGCTTCTCTGTAGCCTCGCCTCTGGAAGTCACCCCCCCCCCTAATATTTTATTGTTTTATATTTTATTTATTTTAGATAGAGACAGAGAAAAATTGACAGTGAAGGGGGAGATGGAGTGGAAGAAAGAAATAACTGCAGCCCTGTTCCTCTGCTAGTGAAGTTTTAACCTACCTCCATGGGTGGGGACTAGGGAGGTTGAGCCAGTGTCCTTGTGCACTGTAATGTGCATGCCCTACCAGGTATGCCACTGCCAGACCCCAGTTGTTTGTTGTACATCAGTGGACAACTGGTATGAATCAGGAGCAAATCCTTGGGAGAGGAAAGCTAAGTTTTATGTTTATGCTGGGTTTTAGAGTAAAATTCATGTGATAATTAGTTATGTGTCAATTTGACTGTTCAGTTATGTGTCAATTTGACTGTGGTGCCCTGTTACTTAAACCCTAGTCTATATTGAAAGTACTTCTTTGAAAGTATTCTGTAGAAACAATATGCACTACCAGTTGGCTTTAGGTAGAGAGTGTTGCCCTCCTTAGTGTGTCCTTATTCAATTAGTGTAAGGCCTTCTGAGAAAACACAGGTTTCCTGGAAAAAAAGAAATTCTGCAAGGCTGTACCTTCACACTCCTGCATGCATCTCCAGTATGTTGACTTGCCCTGTGGGATTCAGATTTTCCAGGCTTCACAATCCCATGAGCCAGTTCTTTAAGTTAAATCTTATTCTATCAGTTCTGTCTCATAAACAGCATATATAACTAGATATAGTCATGAACTCAGGTTCCTACAGGGACCATACAGGTAGGTGGCATGTGATGGGGCTAATTTGAAGACAAGCCTCATACACAGTCCCACAAACCATAGCTAGCTGATATGTAGTGCCACAAACTAGTACCTCAAATTGTAAACACTGGCTTAGGACTGCTAGGTTTTTTGACATTTTTCAAAAAGTATGTAGAAATCCAGAATATCACACAAAATTTCCCAAATTCTAAATCTAGGTTACTAATTAAAAAAAAATTGAATGTATCGCAAGGAAACTGACTACTGGTGTCAGGCTGTTGCACACTCGCTGAGTGTACATGCTCCACTGCACAAGGATCCAGGTTCAACCCCCTGGCTCCCACCTGCAGGGGGAAAGCTCATGAGGGGTGAAGCAGCACTGCATTTGTCTCTTTTCCTCTCTCCCTCTCTATCTCCCCTTCCTTCTGGATCTCTTTCTGTCTCTATCTAGTAAATAAAAAAATAATAAAAATTTAAAAAAAAAAAGCTACCTAGAATATGGGTTGCCTTAAAAGGCACACCAGGCTTGTTCCTTCAGTAAGTTTTTGTTGCTTTTCTTTAAATGCAGGGCTGGGGAACTTTCAGAAGTTGAAGACTAGAAAAGACCAGATCTATCAACCAAATGCAGTGAGTATCTGAAGCCTTACTTGAAAAACAAACTCACTTATAATGGGAATTTACACATAGTTGTGAAAATTTGAGTATAAATTGAGTATTAAATAATATTAGGAGCTTCAAGTTCATTGAGATATGATAATGGCACTGTGAGTATGAAAATGAAGTTGGTTTTGTAGTGATACATGCTGAGATATACATAGGCATGAAATATGATCATGTCTGAGTTTACTTAAAATTTTTTCCTTTCCATTAGGGATTTTTGTGAGAAATTTAACTTGTTTGAGATTACTGGTTGCCTGTGGTATTGGGTGTATATACTGTTAATATAGTAAAAAAAAAAACAAAACATTGTGTTATATATTTTCAGTGAGTGAATTATATGGTATGAAAGTCTGTCAATGGAAGTGGTAAATTTTTTTGCTTGTTCTTTCCACATACACAATGAAATGTTAATATAATAACTCAATCTAGATTCTGGGAATATGTGTAGTTAGCTTGTATTTTCTCTGTTTAGAACATTTGATAACGAGTATTTTTCTTGTCATCTCTGGGGCTTTACCACTGTTGTTGTTGTTATCATTGAGGTTTTGCTGTTCCAGGCTAACCTTTTCAGGCATAAAGGCAGAGAGAGATATACACTGAGAGAAAGACATCACAGCATTAAGATTCCTGAGTGCAGTGGGGATTGGGTTCAAACCCCAGTCATGTACGTGGAAAAAGAAATACCACTTCTAACCCACTCTTTTTGTAAAAGAGAGAGAGACAGAGACAGAGAGAGGCAGACCATGGCACCAAAGCTTCTTCCAGTATGCTGGAGCTGGGCTCAAATCTGGGTTGTATGCATAAAAAAGCGGGCACACTGTCCAGATGAGGTATCTTACTGGCCCTGATCAGTATCTTAAATTTTTTCTCTCTTTTTTAAAATAAATTTTAAGATTTATTTATTCTCCCTTTTGTTGCTCTTGTTTTTTTATTGTTGTTGTAGTTATTATTGTTGTTAGATAGGACAGAGAGAAATGGAGGGAGGAGGGGAAGACAGAGACGGGGAGAGAAAGATAGACACCTGCAGACCTGCTTCACCCCCAGTGAAGGTGAGGAGCCAGGGCTTGAATCGGGATCCTTATGCCCCTTTGTACCATGTGCGCTTAACCCGCTGTGCTACCGCCTGACTCCCTTAAAATAATTTTTATCTGTTATTAATAGTATGTTACAAGATGGCAAGATTGCAGTGTATAGTTCCACACCACACCCACCACCAAAGTTCTGTGTCCCCATTCTCTTATCTCCCAAAGATGACCACCAGCGTTCTCACAAAGTATCAAAAATGCTTTTTCCTTCATTCCTCCCTCCCTCCTTCCTTCCCTTTCTCTTTTCTTCTTTTTTGCAAGTTCATATGTATCAGTTCTCTAGTTTTCACATATAAGTGAAATCATCTGTATTTGTCTTTCATCTATTTTACTAAGTACACTCACCTTAGGTTTCATTCGCTTTGTCCCAGAGGACACAATATCATCCCTTTTTGATTTCACAGTAGTATTTCATGGGGTATCTATCCCACAACTTCTTTAGTCAATCATCTGTCAGTGGGCATTTAAGCTGTTTCCACTCTGTGGCTGTTGTGAATAATGCAGCTATGGACATAGGGGTACAGATGTCCCTTTGAATAGTGTTTGCATGTTCTTTGGATAATTTTCTAAGAGTTATCTTGCCTAATCATAACGTAATTTTATTTTTTAAGGAGTCTCCATATGGTTTTTGAAAGGGGCTGCAGCAGTTTGCATAGCCACCAGCAGTATATCAGAGTTCCTTTTCTCACCACAACTTTGCAAAAACCTATTTTTTTCTGGTTTGTTGGTGTAAGCCATTCTCTCAGGTGTGAGATGAATCTCAGTGTAGTTTTAATTTGCATTTATTTCATTATAAGTGAAACAGAACATTTTATTTAAAATTTAACAAAATATTTATTTATTTTGGATAGAGACAGAAATTGAGAGGGAAGAGAGAAGCAGGGTAAGAGAAAGAGACACCTACAGCACTGCTTCACTGCTTTTGCAGCTTCCTTCCTACAGGTGGGGACCAGGGGCTTGAACTGGTGTTCTTGTACATGTAATGTGTGTCCTCAACCAGTTATATTGCCACCCAGTCCCTGGAACATTTGTTCATATGTTTTTGGCTGTGTGTGTCTTTTTAGAAAATTGTCTATTTAGTTCTGTAGCACACTTTTTCCTAATAAGTATCTTTTTAAAAACTTTATTAGTGACTTAATAATGATTAAGAAGATTGTAGGATAAGATGTTCATATTTATATTATTTATACTTATATTTATCCCTACCATTGTTGCTTTATGGTGAGGACAAGGTCCTGGGAGGGCACATAAGATGCCAGAACTATTAAATTTCTGGGCCAACTTTTTCAGATAGATAGATAGATAGACAGACAGATAGACAGATCATAGCACCAAAGCTCTCTTCAGAGTTGTAGTACTCCACACTGGTACATGGGAATCTTAAAGCTGGGTTGCATGCATGAAAGAACAGGTGCCCTCCTAGGTAAGCCATCTCACTAACCTCATACCCCATCACCTACAATTATAAACTTTTTTTTTCTTTTTTCAAACTTGAGGCAGAAAAATCATTAAGTATTTAAATCCTTGAGTGAAATGGGATTAAAGTGGAATTAATTAAAAATATCTAAAAGAATGGACGATTTTGTGTGAGAGGTCTTTCCTTTTATCCTTTTAGAGAATATCTTACTTATTAGTGCACACATTACCATGTGCACACAATACCCAGGTTCGAGCCACCATTCTCCACCTGAAGGGGGAAAGCTTTCTCTCTTCCTCTACCTTTCCCTCCCCTCTCAATTTCTCTCTGTCCTGTCAAATAAAGAAGAAAGAAGTCATGGGGGATGGCCTCCTGGAGTGATGGCTTTGCAGTTCTGGCCTTGAGCCCAATGATAACCTCAGTCGCAAAAAAAAAAAAAAAAGGAGTATAACACCTTCCATTTACTGTAACCAACAAAGTCCATAACGAATAGGCTGTCTGCTTATAAATTGGGGGAGAAAAGGGAAATTCCTACGAGAGTCACTTTTCCCAAGTTGAGTATTGCCACAAAATTATCTTCAGTTTGTAAATTACTATCAACTTTTTTTTTTTTTTTTTAGTTCAAATCACTTTTCCCTTGTCATAATTGGCCTCAGTATTTTCTTTGGCATTTGAATTAATCTAGGTTGAAGTGCTATTGAAACAGTTGGCAAAGAAAAAAAAAAGGCAGTGGCCTGTGAGAAATTTGATATGTGTGAATCCAAGAAGGTTATAGCACTATAGTGTTTTTTAATTTTTTATTTATTTATTTTTTTTGCAGGCAGAGGGAATAGTGTATTGCTACTATTTGTGTGGTTTTTCAGCTATTTGAAAGTAGCACATAGAATTTGCAAGAATTGTAATGTGTCCATTTTTTTTCTAGACAGATACAATTCTTATACAGCTTATATTTTGTTGTTGTGTCACCCTCCCCCTAGTCAAGTATGTTCACACTGATCTTCAACCAGACACAAGCAACAGTGCAATGCTATTTATCTTTTCCCAAAGCAGATTGCCAAAGGTCACATCAATGGCCTAGAATCCAGAATAGTAATAGATTTTCTCCTTAAGAAAATGGTAAGACTTAGTCAGCACATACTTGATTACATATCACAAATTTCTGGTAGATACTTCTTTGGGGGGGGGAGGGGAGGCTGCCAGTTGCTAGTAATTCACTTCTCCAGGCTGACTTTTAGACAGAAAGAGACAAAAATAGTGGCATAGGGAAAGATACCACAGCGTTGAAGCTTCCTCCAAAGTGGCAGGGGCTGGCCTTGTACCTGAGTTCTGTGCTTGGCAAAGCAAGTGCACTACCAGGTGAGCTAGCTTTCTGAAGTGACCTATTTTAGTAACTTGGAGAAGAGCATTAAACAATGGAGGAGTGTGTAACATATACAATCAACCCTTTCTCTCTTCCCTAGATCCAGAACAGAAATTTAAAAAAGAGACCACTTTGCAGCTGGAGCAGTTTTAGGACTAGCATATCAAGAAAGAATTGGGGTGGGGATGCAGGTAGTGTGACCATGCACAACGACCCAGGTTCAAGACCCTGGATGCGCCCCCCTCCCTTGCATGGGATGGGAGAGGGGAGCAGCACTAGCTTTGGAGAAGTGCTATAGAACTCTCTCTCTCTCTCTCTCTCTCTCTCTCTTCTCCCCCACCCTCTCTCAATTTCTCTATATCAACAAAAAGAAAAGAAGAGAAAAAGGGGGACTGGGAACTCTGGCCACTGGAAGCTCTGGAGTCATCCTCATTCAGGCACTGATAACCCTGGTGGTAATTAAAAAGAAGAAGAAAGAAAGAAAAAGAAAAAAAAAAGTGAATCTACTCAGAGTCTCACTGCTTTTGGCCATAATTGTCAGTATCCCATGTAGATACAGACTAGGGCAAAACTTGTAATGGAAAAACATCCCTCTCTCCTGGAATTGAGATAGGACCTTCCTGCCTTTGCTCAAGGCTGGGAATGGTTTGAGAAGAGCTGGCAGTCCCCAGCAGTGTGATACTAACATTTCTCAGTTATTTGGTGAATGTGGGAGAGGCTGCTAGAGAAATGTTTACGTGAAGGGCCATGCAGAACTCTAAATGTCAGATGAGCTCAGGGGTGAATTCACCTATTATCAGAACTACACTTAAATTTTCATAAAGAAGATAATTAACTTCAGTGCCCTATTTTGTTCTCTTTGGATTAAATTTTTTAAATTCTGTGTTCATAATAGAGATGTTTAGTTAACTCTATAGGTGGTACTCATGTTGCAATATAAAAATGTATCAACACCCAGTCAACTTAATAAGTGAGTTTAAAATGTAACTGTGAGAAGATAGAAATGCTAAGTTTTCTGTGGTAGTCACTATACATTTTACACCTTGACTCTGTACAATGTTGGGTCTGTTGTATCTCAATTTCTAAAATCCAAGATGGGAACTCAAAAAATACTTTGTTTTCTTGGGATGGTAACTTGTTTTGTGTTTATATCTAAGAGAAGACAACATTGTACTTAAATTTTATAAGAGACTAGCTGCCATAAACTAACTCTCTCTTCCCACAATGACCTTGGGTCCATACTCCCAGAGGGTTAAAGAATAGGAAAGTTATCTGGGGAGGGGATGGGATATGAAGTTCTGGTGGTGGGAATTGTGTGGAGTTGTACCCCTCTTAGCCTATGGTTTTGTTAATGTCTCCTTTTTTTTTTTTTTTTCCCCCTCCAGGGTTATTGCTGGGCTTGGTGCCTGCACCATGAATTCACCGCTCCTGGAGGCCATTTTTCCCCCTTTTGTTGCCTTTGTTGTTGTAGCCTCGTTGTGGTTATTATTATTGCCATTGTTGATGTTGTTCGTTGTTGGACAGGACAGAGAGAAATGGAGAGAGGAGGGGAAGACAGAGAGGGGGAGAGAAAGACAGACACCTGCAGACCTGCCTCACCACCTGTGAAGCGACTCCCCTGCAGGTGGGGAGCCCGGGGCTCCAACCGGGATCCTTATGCCGGTCTTTGCGCTTTGCGCCACATGCGCTTAACCCACTGCGTCACCGCCCAACCCCCTAATGTCTCCTTTTTTAAATAAATTTAAAAAATTAAAAACAACTAGCACTCTCTCCCTGCCCCCTCTTTCTCTCTCTCTCTGACCAGTCAAAGTACAGCTAAAAAAACAATTATAGCCATTTACCATTAGAATAATCAGAAGTGCCTTTCTTAAAATTTATATTCATTCTTGAACATTAATCTAAAGGAGATTGTCCACATGTCATGGACACACAGATAGAAGTTGTTACTGAGCCATCTCTAGGGCCACATTTACTGGGTGAACTCAGAGGGTTAAATATTTCAGGCAAAAGAGGAGAGTGAAGTGTGCTCAGATTGCATTGCTAAACTTATGGGCAGAGTCTGGAATCTTATGAGTACAAAGAAGCTTGCCAGCACTTCAGCAGCATATTTCAAAGTTTAAAAATTAGACTAAAGGAAAATAATATTACAAAATGATAGAAAATAACCATGACTTATCATCTCCATTGGAATAAAATTGGCTGCAGCTAATTAACTTTTAATGTTGCTTCAAATTCTCCTCATTCCTTCTTATTTACCCTGTCTTCATAACCATCATGCTATCTACCCCCACCCTTTACCCTGTCTTCATTAGCACCTTCTTCCCACCCTCTAGTCAAGGATACTTCTGGAAATTCTCTCTTAGATCAGATCATTGTTTTGAGGAACAATGAATTATCTTAACTGTTATGACAGTGCTTTATCTTCTACCCAGAGTTATTCGAATTCTCTCTGTGCTGGTGACTACTGCAGGTTCCCCCCCCCCCCCCCCAGAATTCCAGGACCTTCTGTGCACCTTTTTAAGAAGTAAGCAAAATATGTGCTCTTCAGAGAAAAATGTAGCCTCCAATGGGGGCCATGAGGAAATGTAGGTTATATGTCATTCATCACTTGTCCCTTGCCTGGTGCCTTTGCGCCGTGATCTGCCTTTATAATGATATACAGTCTCTCTGCTCTCCTCCTCCTTCTGCTGTGAAGTATAACTAAGATAAACAGTTAGGAAAATGGATGTGCACAATGCTGAAAGGACTTGTTTGTGGAAGTCAAATGCAGCATCAGGCCATTGGGTCATAATAACTGTACTAAGTCTTTAAGTACTCCTCCTTCTTTTTGTTTTTTAAATGCAGCCCAGGAGATTGAATCCAAGTCTCATACATGTCCCATACCTTCCCAGAAAATTTTTTGTTATTGCTACAATGAGAGACAGAGAGGAGGGAAGAGAAAGAGAGGAGAGATAGATAGATAGATAGAGCGAGCGAGAGAGAGAGATAGGTGGATAGATTGATTGATGATAAACCATTCAACCATGGAGTTTTCCTTGCTGCTCCCATGTTGTCCCAGTGAAGGAACACAGAGCCTTATGTACATAATGCAGGCTTTCTACTACTGAGTTATCTCTCCAGACCACACCTTCCTTTTTCTTTTCTGTAGAATGTGAAAGTAGGACTTTTGATCTTATAGCTTTGGCAGAAACCCCCCACCTGAGAAAAAACATCCTAGAGAATGGTATGGGGGCAAACCTAACAGGGTATGTGTAGAGACTGCTGGAATTAGTTTATGCTTCACCTCCAAGTGACAGAATGAAGGAGAGAAGAGAAATGTGGGAACTGAGAGTATCTGTGGAGAGAGACATTAGCTTTGGCTGCCATCTCGAGCCAACAAAAACTTCGTGTTTTGCTGGAATGTGAGGGAATACATAAGAATTCTGAAGAGGAGAGAATGAGTGTCTCTAGCTTGGTACTCTGAAATCAGAGAAGAGACCATTGTTGAGCATGATCTCTAGTTTCAGAGCTTGTTGGGGCAAGGATGTTGGTCAGATGAGGACTCCTGGGAAGGACTAGACTAGATTGTGTTGTGATGAACTTTTTTCAGAGGACTGCATGATGAGAAATATTGATTGTTACAAGATTAGCAGTCGCAGGGTAGTAGTTCAGTGGCTGTCTTTCAGAAATTCTTAAGTTTGGGAAGACTTTATACTAGATTGTGTTGTGATGAACTTTTTTCAGAGGACTGCATGATGAGAAAGATTGATTCTTACAAAATTAGACGTCGCAGGGCTGTAGTTCAGCGCTGTCTTTCAGAAATTCTTAAGTTTGGGAAGACTTTATAGAATTCATTTTAAAAAAAAGCGGGGGTCAGGCAGTAGTGCAGTGGGTTAAGCACACATGGTGCAAAGTGCAAGGACCAGCATAAGGATCCCAGTTTGAACCCCTGGCACCCCACCTGCAGGGTGGTCGCTTCACAAGTTGTGAAGCAGGTCTGCAGGTGTCTATCTTTCTCTCCCCCTCTTTGTCTCCTCTTCTCTATCCAGTTTTCTCTGTCCTATCCAATAACAACAACATCAGTGGAAACAATAACAATAGTTATGACAACAACAAGGGCAACAAAATGGGGAAAAAAATAGCCTCCAGGAACAGTGGATTCATAGTGCAGGCACCAAGCCCCAGAAATAACCCTGTAGGCATATATGTAAGGAGGACTGGATTGTATTTAAATTCTGTATTCCTGAAAAGACGTCATAGCCAAATTACAACCAATCAAATAAGGCCTTTCCTCCTTTTTATTTATTCTTATCTTTATTGCCACCAGGATTATCGCTGAGTGTTGGTGCCTGCATAATGATAAATCCACTACTCCTGGCAGTCATTTTTTTTTCCTTTTACTTATTTATTTCTTTTGGATAGAGATAGAGAGAAATCTGAGAAGGAACAGGAGATAGAGAAGGAGAGCCCATGACTATACTAGTTTTTTTCTTCTTTTTTTCCTGAGCCTGAAATCTGATACGCAGGTGGATCCAAGTTATTGTCTGTGAAGATGATGTCATGGCTAGAAAAAGGACTAAAAAGCAGGATCAGGGAAGAGAATAACTCCCAAATATGGGAAAAGTGTATAAGTATTGTTGACTGTAAACCCCATCGATTTGATCTGATCTGGGGCCCATATTCAACTAATATGTGACCTCGGCATGCCTGTAGGTCTGAGCTCATATTCTATGGTCATGAGTAGGAACGTTCTAAGCTGCCCCAATTTCAGGACCCATCTTCCTCAGGTGGAACGTAGAGTATGTTGTTCAGCCTCCCTTCTGAGGATGGAACATTCTCTACTGTTGTTGATTCACGTTGAGGGCAAGGTCCTATGAGGACCCACAAAGGGGTTTTTGTGTTGTTCCTGATAGAAATGACCAGTAACAATGGAGAGAGGGATTTATTTGAGGTCTAGGCCCATCAAGTCTGTTTGGGAATCTCAGGACTCTCCGACTAGAGCCCCAGCTGATGGGGTGGCTTGATAGTGATTAAAGAGTCATTGTTAAAGTCTGCCAGTCTCTTGCCCTTATTCAGCTTTTGCTGTCCTTGCTTTGATTAGCTTAGCTTTGGAGTGAGTGAGGGAAGTATAATAGGAAGTAGGTGAGGAGGGCATCTAAGTCTTAAGTAGACACTATTTCATTTAGAACTTTATGGTGTCTTTTTAGGTCTTTCTGCTTGCTTGCTGCATATACTGACTTACTTCAGACTATTGTGTACTTTTGCTTTCAGGTATATTTTGTCCTAATTTATGGATACATGTGAACATATGCCCAATCTTATGGGACTTTGTTAGGAAGTGAATGACCTGAAATGGAATTAGAGAATCCTATGAAAGGAAAGGTCTCACCTGAGTAATGATGCTTAAGGGTTGACATTCCATGCCTGACATCTCTGGACACAGTCTCAAGTGAAACATGCTGAGGTGGTATTCGTTGATTAGGTTGGGATCAGCAGCATTTGATATGAATTGAGAGAGGCATGCAGGAAAGTGAGCCCCACCCTAGAGGTTCCAGGATTGGGGGAAATAGAGGCTGTAGAGAGGAAGCGGGAATTTCCTGCTCTCTTAGGGTTTAAGAAGGCAATAGGTAGATATTGCTGTAATCAAATTATTTGTCAATTGGGCTAACTTTGAAAATCCCTTTGTTAGGATTATACAGAACATTACCATAACTTATGCCCTTTGACTTTCTTTGTATATAGCTGTGTTCTTATAGAGTAATGCCACCGGTTGCTTCTATTCTCCCTGGTCTAAGCTTTTAAGAGAATCAACATTTCAAAGACAGCTGTGGTCTGTGAATTAAAAAGTTTGAGACATTCAATCAATTTTCCCCTCTCATATTAATTAAATAGTGATTTATATGACTACAGATTAATAGAAGCGTACATAAACACCATTCCTACCACCAAACAACTATGTCCCATCCTAACCTTCCCTCCTCCCTCCAGTGAAGCCAAACATCCACCCTCACCCTCAGCCCAGAGATTTTTACTTTAGTGCCCTACTCCAAACTCAGTCAAATCCTGCTTTGAGTTTCTCTTTCTATTCTTCTTTCTCAACCTCTGTTTATGAGTGGGATCATCCCATACTGGTCTTTGTCTTTCTGACTTAGCTCACTTAACATAATTCCTTCTAGCTCTATCCAAGATAGGTCAGAGAAGGTGGGCTCATTGTTCTTCATAGCTGTGTAGTATTCCACTGTGTAAATATACCACAGCTTTCTCAGCCATTCATCTGTTATTGGACACCTGGGTTACTTCTAGGTTTTAGCTATTACAAATTGGGCTGCTGTTGGTATGCATGAGACCCCTTCTGTTTCATTTGGTTTAAATCCCCCCTGCTTAACACTATTCTATTTACATAACCACTTCATTCTATTTACATAACCGCTGTTAACAAGCACCTCCCTCCAGGGCATTGGTTCAATCCCCACTGTTTCATGATATGTTTTTGCTCCACCTCCCCTCCTTGTCACACCCTGATCCCCTCTTTGTCACACTCTGATTTTCACCAGTCACTTTTCTCTCCACCCTCTCTACGTCACATCCTGTTTCCACCCTACTTGGGAAGTATATATAAAGACAGCATTGTGAGTTTTAGAGTACTGTACTGTACCTTGAGTTTAGCTTAGCTCGTCATAGATTGTGCTGCGTCCTGCATGAATAAAGAGATACTGCCTACAGCTCAACCATGAGTCCCTGGTCATCTGTTACCTGCCCGTGAAGCCAGCCCGGCGAAAACAACATAACCCGTCGAAAACAACAGGCTGCTGTGAATATAGATGTATACATATCTTTTTGGTTGGGTGTTATGGAGTCCTTGGGGTATATCCTTAGGAGAGGGATTACTGGGTCATATGGAAGGTCCATGCCTAGCCTTGTGAGAGGTCTCCAGACTTCTCTCCACAGAGGCTGGACCAATTTACATTCCCACCAGCAGTGTAGGAGGGTTCCCTTGTTCCCACAACCTCTCCAGCATTTGTTGCTGCTGTCCTTTTTGATATATGCCATTCTCACAAGGGTGAGGTGGTATCTCAGTGTTGTCTTTATTTGCATTTCTCTAACAATCAGTGACCTGGAGCAGTATTTCATGTTTATTAGCCTTTTGGATCTTTTCTGTAGAGACTGTTATGTTCAGATCCTCTGCCCATTTTTGGATGGGGTCATTTGCTTTTTTGGTGCTAAGTTTGCTGAGCTCTTTGTATATTTTGGTTATTAATCTCTTGTCTGATGTCTGGCATGTGAAGATCTTCTCCCATTCTGTGAGGGGTTTCTTTGTTTGTGTGATAGTTTCTTTGGCTGTGCAGAGCTTTTCAATTTGATGTAGTCCCATTGATTTGTTTTTGTTTTTGTTTTTGTTTTAATCTTCCTTGCAACTGGGTTTGAATTGTCAAAGATGTCCTTAGGTTAAGGTGGGCATGTGTTCCACCAATGTTTTCCTCAAAGAATTTGATATCTAACCTTAACATACTATATTTTTCAATTGGAGAATGTCCTCTTGATCTTTTTTTTTTTCCCTTGAACCAGTCATATTTTATTGGGTGTTAATCTCAACCAGGATACAAAAGGGTTTCTTCCAGGGCACTGAGTGGAAGCCAGTCAGGAATGCAGTGTTTCCTCTACACCAGGCCTCTTCAGTGTTACTTTTATAGCCACTCATGCTTGGGCTCCAAAGAGTGGCAGTAGTTGAACAGCACGTAAGCAAGTGGTCAGGACCATTGACACCGTGGCCATATTGCTTTTCTTCACGTTAGTGTACTTGTTGTAGTAGTAGTGGTACTCTTTGAAATGCACAGACAATGCCTTTCAGGGTGAAATCATGCATCAATATCCAGCTTGGCAGCTCCCCTAGTTTCACACAGAGCCTCTTCTCCTTCAGTGGTGTAGCTGACACCATATTGGAGGCCTGGGTGTCCGCTTCCCTCTTGGTCTTTTTATGTAGATTTCAATTATCTGTTGGCATTTCTTGTTTTTCATCCATTTCCCCATTTTACAACTATCAGTCATACTTTCAGCTCTTTTGAATGTCTAGTTATGTTACAATTTGTACAACATTGGATTTGAAGCAGTGCACAAGTCCCAGATGATATCTTACACTAGAAAGGGTTTCCATTTGCTCATTTAAGCAGATAGGATGAAGCTTTTAAGTTTGTGATGGCTAGAATTTAAGTTACTTTAGCAAGACTTATGACTCCCATCCCCCACCCCTGTTCATCAAATATACATTATCTGGGATGTTGACTAGAGCGTGTAGAATCTATGTCTTATCAGTCATGAAAGATTGGAAATTTAATGCTATATTTTGGTGATTTTGAGCTTAGAACTTTGCCCTCCCATTCTTTGTTCCATCACAATTACAGAGTCTAGAAGATGTCCTAAGGGTTGCCTAGCTGTGTGTTTGAATGGCATTCTGTAGTTAGATATTTTCTCCTTCACATTAGAAAATTAGGATAGATTTTATCATGCCTTTTGTAGCCTTTAGCCAAGTCTCCTTGCCTTCTTTGCATAGCCCTTAAACTAAGAAACTGTCCTAAGGGGGAAAACCAGCTATATGCTTACCATTTCTCAAGATTCTAGTTCCTCTCACCAGCCTCCTATGACTACCAAAAACCTCTCTGGTTTCTTTTTGCTCAAGGAAATTCTTCATTACAAGTCAAGTCTAATTCTCGGTTCACGCTTAGATTTAACACTTCCCCCAGCAAGAGGAAAACTGTTGGTAATTTATGTAGCCATGAATTCTCTTTTTCTGAGACCTTTACAAATGGTAGTTGAAAGGCAGTAGTTGGAAATCAGGACAAAATGTTTAATAAACAAGAACTATAAAGTAAGAATAGCGCAGATGAAAGTAGGGACCCTAGGGTAGAAGAAAGCTAGGATGTTTATTTTAGGTATGTTCTTGGGAGCCTATCTCTTAGTAATCTTTGAGCTTGATAGCAAACATGGAGGTGGACTAGAAATATTGTCTGGGAATATGGTCTCACAGTTGAAAATAGACCTAGGAAGCAGGATTAGGGCAGAGAATTGCTCACAAACTTCACAAAGTTATGTAAATGCAATCTTTCCACATTGATTTAATGCAGGGACCATATCTAGTTATATTTAGCACTGGAGCCTGTACAGCATCTGAGTTCCTGTCAGACTGATCTCACAGTCCACATAGTCACATCTGGGAACATTCTAGACTGTACTCACTTTAGAACCAGTTTTCCTCATGTGGTAGAGTAAGCTGACCCATCTTCCCTTTGGAGAGTGGGGAGGTCCCTACCATTGCTAGTTCATAATGAAGACATTATCCTGAAGAAGCCCACAAAAGGGCTTACGTTTCCAATGGATGTGACCAGTGATGTTAGAGAGAGGGATCTATTAGAGGTCTAGGCCCATATTATCTGTGGGGAATCCAAGGATTCCCTCTCTAGTATCCTACATGATATGGGGAGCTGATAGTAGCCAAAAAGACATTTATTATGTGAGCCAGTCTCTTGGCCTTATTTAGCCTTTATTTATTTGAGAAGCTTAGACTTTCCCCCAGTTGTTAAAAGTGTTGAGTGGCATTTGTTGTATCCAAATCAGTGTTAGGTTTATGGGATCTGGCCTCCAGTTAGGAAGGAAATGGACCTAGGATTTTAGTGGAGTCTTAGTATGTAAATTTCTTAAGTTATTTATATTTATGAGTGAAACCAACTGGTAATTGTATTTCACTTTATTATTTATTTCATTTTAACCTTGAGTTCCTTCCATTTTATTGAAAGGCTTGAAATCATTTCATCAATAGAGGGTTGTATTCCACTAAGTATATATACCACAACTACTTTCTCCAGATTTTATTGATCAACATTTAGGTTGATTCCACATTTGGGTTGTTATGAATACAGTTGCTATGAATATAGGGATGCAATATGATACTTTAAGTTAGATTCATACTTTTTTTTTTGCCTCCAGGGTTATCACTGGGACTCAGTACCAGCACTACTACTTGGTTAAGTGATAAGACTATGTGCAATTAACTGGGTATGCCACTGCCTGACCCCAATCCATACCACTTAAAAATATAATTTATTAATTTTTGACAAATTTTTATTAGTGACTTAATAATGATCGACAGGATTGTGGGATAAGAGGGGTACAGTTCCACACAATTTCCACCACAAATGTTCCACATTCCATCCCCTCCATTGGAAAGTTCCCTGTTCTTTATGCCTCTGGGAGTATGGACCAAAGATCTTTACGGGGTGCAGAAGGTGGGAGGTCTTTATAATTGCTTCTCCACTGGACGTGGGCATTGACAGGTCGATGCATAACCCCAGGTTGTTTCTGTCTTTGCCTGGTGGGGTAGGGCTCTGGGGAGGTGAGGTTCCAGTGTAGTTGGTGGCCAGATTATAACTTGAACCATGCACATGGCAAAACAGCCTACAGTCCTACTATACAAGCAAGCTATTTTGCTGTTGGTTTTTTTTCAAACTTATAAAAAGTTTGTTACTTATCTCTCTTTATAGTAGTAAACTTATCTCTCTTTACAGTTTTCCTTTATCTCATTAGGGAGGTAAATAATTTTATATGTTGTAAAAACAATTTTCTGAAATTTTCTTTCATATTTTATGGGAGAAAACTTTGTCAATTTATTTGGGTTTTTTCAATTTTTTAGTTTATCTTTATTTATTTATTGGATAGAGATGGCCAGAAATTGAGAGGGAAGGGGGAAATAGGGAGAGAGACAGAGGGACACTTGCAGCACTGTTTCACTACTTGTAAAGCTTTCCCCTGCAGGTGGGGACCGGGGGCTCAAACCTGCATCCTTGTGCACTGTAACAGGTGAACTCAACCAGGTGTGCTACCAGCTGGCCCTGGAAGAAAACTTTTGAAGGTTGTTTTTTTTTCCCATATCTCCAGAATGATGTTTTTTCTTCATATTTTGTTGTTGGTGATGTTGTGGTGGTGATTTTGGTTATATATGGTTTCTTCTTTTATTTTCCTCAAATATTAAAAGCAAAATGATCTCACTGGCCCCTCCCCTGTAATGTGGATAATAAACAATGATTTTTTTTTGTATTGTCTTTATTTATTGGATAGAGACAGTCAGAAATCGAGAGGGAAAGAGAGATAGAGAGAGGCAGAGAGACACCTGCAGCCCTGCTACAGCACTCATGAAGCTTTCCCCCTGCAGGTGGGGACTGGAGGTTTGAACCCGGGTCCTTGTACACTATAACATGTGCTCAACCAGGTGCACCACCACCCTGACCCCTAAACACTGATTTTTTTAAAAAAAACTTCTGTGACACAATTTAACATTCCCATTCTGAAAATCTGGTATTTTCTTTTTGTGTTGTTTTGCTTTGTGAGAGATGATCTACCTCTACTAAGACTGGACACAATGTACTTTAAAAACCTTTTCCTGAATCACTTTTGCCATGCTGTTCTCCATTGCCAGCCTATAGTGCTTTCCTTATTGGTACCTCTTTTCTCAAGAAGCTATCTATGTACTATGTACTCTCACTTTACCTGTGACTCAGTTGTGTTCCATGTCCATCAGATGATGGCATGAACTGAGGATTAATAAACACCCCAGAGAAGGGTCCCAGTGAGCTAGGGGATGATTGATATGCTTACTTGTAGGTACATAACTTTCCCTGAGTCAGTAGTCTGTCGAGGATAATAGATTTGAAGTAATGAAATGAGTTGGAGTAAAATATGGCTAGGGGGGCCAAGTGGTCATGCATCTGGTTAAGTGAGCATGTTACCATGCACAAGGTTCTGTGTTAAAGCCCTGGTCCCTTGATCCACTGGAATTTACTTTTGCATTTGGTGAAATACAGTGGTTCAGTTTCATTCTTCTGCATGTTTCAACCCATTGTTTCCAACACCATTTGTTGAAGAGACTCTGCTTTCCCCATTTAATAGTATGGGCCCCTTTGTCAAAGATTAAATGTCCATAGTGTGGGGGCTCACTTCTGGGCTCTCAGTTCTATTCCACTGGTCAGTATATCTTTCCATAGTAGGGTGGGCCTCTGGGGAAGTGGAGCTCCAGGACAAACTGGTGGGGTCATCTGAACCTGGATTATTTCTTAAATTTGGATCTTTATGTGAAGTTAGTCTAAGAACTTCAGTTTATACATTTGCTATATAGTTCCAAATCTTAAGTTTTTTTTCTTATTCTCATCTTCTACTTTCTTCTTCCACTTATTTATGTCTTTTTCACTGTCTATTTCACTTTTTACACTCTTTACTCTCATCTTGCCTGCATTCCTTCTTTCTGTCTTACTCATACTTTCTCCCTGTTTCTTTCTTTCATTCTTGCTCTTGTACTCAGTTTCTCTCTCTCTCTGTCTCTCTCTCTCCCTCTTTCTCTCCCCCCCCCATTCGCTCTCCTGTAATTTTTAAAAGAATCTGCCCACACCTACAGTTTCAGTTACAAACTGCATAGAGGTGTCTTCCTCTCTATTTGTAGTTGTGGGGTTCTTTGAGTTGCTAATAACAGAAACTAACTTTGACTGATTGTAGAAATAGAAGGGGAAATTTATTGAGAGGTTGCAGAGATATCTCACAGATTCAAGAGTTAAAGAACAACCATGATAGAAATAACACCAGAGTTCACTGAGGATATGTGAATTTATACCATTAATCCACAGTCTTCTTATTGTTCTATTCTTAGGAGACAGAATTTTACCAACTCAGATCTAACTATATCAGTCAGCTAGGATAGAGATGTAGAGCTGTGTTTGTCTACCCACATCTATTGTGTTGTTTCCCCCCTCTCTCTCTCTCTCTCTCTCTCTCTCTCTCTGTGTATGTTTTGTTTTGCAGAACATTACTCAGCACTGGCTTATGATGTTGCTGGGGATTGAACCTGGGACTCTGGAGCCATAGGCATGACAGTCTTTTGCATAATAATTATGTTATCTCCCCATCCCTAGCTATTCTCTGATTATAAAGTTGACAGTAACCCAAATGTCTGTCCAGTGAAATTTCAACCTATCCTGGCTCTGATTTTAATATGATAGATCTACTTGGAAAGAGCTATGCTTACTGCTCAGGTGGTAGATCTACTTGGATGAGCCATGGTAGTGACTGACAGTCTCATCTTCCCTGTAAGATCCCACTGTTCAGTGGAATTTGCTCTCACCAAGTCTCTTGCCTGGTTCATCTGTCTACATGACTGTTATCACTACTATTTCATTAACCTCACCTCATATAACACATTCTGTAATCAGTCATACAAACCCAAATCTGTGAGTAAGAAAGAGAACCCAGTTAGTCAGAAAACATAAATCCCAGGAGATACTTACAAATGTTTTACTAAGGTTTTTCAACTGATTAAAAACAAGATCAGCAGAGAAAACACTAAGCAGAACCTGGACTGGAGTTGGTATATTGCACCAAAGTAAAAGACTCTGGAGTGGGGGTGGGGGTTCAGGTCCTAGAACAAGATGGTAGAGGACCTAGTAGGGGTTGTATTGTTATGTGGAAAACTGAGAAATGTTATGAATGTACTAACTATTGTATTTACTGGCAACTGTAAAACATTAATCCCCCAATAAAGGAAAAAAAATATTTTTAAAAAAAGATTTTTTTCAACTGAAATCCAGTTTTGATCATAGTAAAGAGACCAGTTAACTTAAAAGCATAATTATTTAGTTATTTACCCCTTTAAAAATTTTTCTCAGCAAAAGGTGAGAAATATTAGATAAAACTCTGATCATGAATCATCTGGTCTAATGAGGATTATTGAAACTAATTAAAGAGACTGACAGACCAGCATGCAATTTGCAACGGTTTTTAGGACACAGAAAGAGAGGTAGGGTATTGGATACAGAGTTCTGGGGGTGAGAATTCTGTGGTACTGTGCCCCTCCTATCCTATAGTCTTGTCAGTATTTCCATTTTATAAATAAAAATTTTTTTAAAAGGCGAGGTAGGAGAACACATTTAAAGGGAGACCAGAGGAGTCTTTCTCTGAGAACTGATGTGTGCTCTGAGATCAGATGACTGAAAGTCAGGGTGTCAGGTAGTAGATACTGACAAGAGTTTCACAGACAGACAGAAGTGTGTGTATATTCGAGGAACTGGGATTCCAGCCAGTGTACCTGGGGACAACATAGTTGTTGCGTGAAGAGCAAGGAGGAGGAGATTAGATAGGGCAGACAGGGCCAGTCCCTGAGAGTAGTTTCCAGATTTTGATTGAGAAGCAGTAGTATTCTTTAAGCAGTAGTATAACAATCAAATTCATGTTTTTAAGATAATCACTTTGATAGCTATATAGTAAATTAATTGGGAGGGCAGGAGATTATATGGGTTAAATGAGGGACATACTGAATGAGGTCTGGAAACAACTACAGTGAAGTAGTTTCAGATCTGTAGAATTGGTATCTGGTCTCTGATAATGTTATGGATAATTTCATTGTGAACCTGCTGCCAATCATCATAGTTCAGTGGTAATTAAGTGGTTATGAGTTTGACAGAAATGTTAAACCACTAGGTTTTACTCCACATGATGAAATAATAGCACCACATATGAATCAAGGATACTTCCTTGATAACAAACTTCTGGCTTGAGAACTTAGGTAATTGGTGTCAGTGCCTATTGCTGTCTCCTTTATTTCTCTCTGGTAGATTATTTAGTGAGAAGAGGCTGTCTTATGTTTTACTTTGTTGATTAAGCTCCTAACTTAGTCTATGTATTTAATAAGTTTCTTTATTATTCACCTGGTTGAAGATAATATTTATATATTTAAGCTTTTATATATATATTTTTTTTTCAAAATAGCCATAAAATATCATATTTGGGGGCTTGCAGGAAATGCTAGATTTAGGTGCTTAGGTCATTATGAAATCTAGCCTTCAAAACTCTCTGGTAATTTATGACTCACTCCAACTTTGGTTTATTAAAAACATATTGAGACATTTCAAAAGTAGTGTTTTAAATGCTGGCTATTGTTAGGATGACTGGAGAGAGTTGGTGACAGTCTGCATATCTATTACTGGAAAATGGGAAAGCAAAATATAGTGGACACAGAGGTTAGAAGGAAAAGACTAGTTGGCCATACTCATAGCAAAGAGTGCTTAATAAACCATCATTTCTCTGAAATATCCTCTGCCCTGAGGCTAGAATATTTCAGACTCAGGATTACATTTAATTGCTCTATAATACTTTCATGGTATATTAATTTTTTTTCTTCTTTTATTCTTCTCCTTTACTCACTTAGTTTTTTTCTTAACCTTAGCTATTGTGCTAGGATATTGTAAAACAAAAAGAAAAAAAAAACCAGCATAGACTTTTATTTTCCCCAGTGAAATGGGGACATAGAGGATAACAAATAATCATACAAATAAATATATGGGTACAAACAGTGATGAACTTCTGAAGAAAAAAATACACATTGCTAAGTGACAGATAAATACAAGAGTTGGCTTCTTTGCAGAAGTAACATTTGAGTTGAGATCTAAAGAATCCTGTTTCTCCAAGAGAAGCTGAGAGGAGAACATTTTAATACACAGGAATTGCATGTATAGCAGGCTAAAACAGGAAAAGGACTTGGTGTCTAAGAGAAACTAAAAGGAGAGAGGATTAAGGTATGCATATGAGAGAAGGGAACTAAAAAGTGCCTAAACTAAAACATGCAATTCTAAACCCTTTTACTAGTCTTTGCTCTTACTCTCCAGTCAGTTGACCTCTGTTGTAGGACTTTGAGCTGAGGAATGCAATTTGATTGACTGCCTTTCACTGCTGTAAGGAGCCAGGGAATAGGAGCAAACAATTATGCAGACAAACTATTTGAAGCATTTTCAGTGAGTAGGTGCTTGGATTAGAGAGTGTAACAGTAAAGATGAAGAAAAATGGATGTATTTGAAGTCTGATGGTAGAATAGTATGGCTTGGCACAATATTATATATGATAACTAAGGAAAGGCATACTCAATGATAACTCCTAGGCTCTGGCATGTGAAATTATGAATATTAGTATTGGTTACTAAGTGGGACAAGCTGAGATATCACACTTCCAGGAAAAGATCAGGGTTCCCATTTTGTGTACTTGTTTAGCTATGTGTGACTTAAGTTGGAAGAGGAATCAAAGTTGGATAAATAAATGTGGGATTGGCATATATGTTTAAAACATATTTAAAGTCATTGGAATGCATAAGTTAACCAAAAGTGAGAATACATCACAGGAAGAGAAGAGACTCTAGGGTGATTCCAGTGTTAGAGAAGGAGAGGTCACTGAGAAGGAGACTCTAGGAGAAACTCCAGAAGGCACAGTGCCATTGAAGTTAAGAGAAAAGAATGTTTTGAGAAGTGGCTGCTCAGAAGTGTTGAATGCTACTAAGAGTGAAATAAGACTGAAACAGACCTAGTGAGTTTAGCAGTATGCCACCCTTAATGATTTTGAGAGGAACCGTTTGAAAGAGGGAGAAGGGAACCAAAGCAGTTTACAGTAGAATTAATTGTGAATAGGAGGTAAAGGAGTGGAGGCAACTTGCACCAAAGTCTTCCCAAGAAGCATGAGTATAAGGGAGCATGAGGAGATAAATCAGGATAGTTGATCATAGCCAAGAATCAGAAGCAGGATATGGAGGGGGCTGCATTGGATATCTTGCTTATCACTGAAAATCTTACAGAGAAATATGTATGGAAATATATTTATTATTATTATTATTATTAGTTTGCATATCACTTTATACCTTGGCTCTGTTTTCTTTTAAAAAATATTTATTTATAAAATGTAAAAATCAACAAGACCATAGGGTAAGAGGGGTACAATTCAACACAATTCCTACCACCAGAGCTCTGTATCCCATCCCCCTCCCTTGAAAGCTTTCCTATTCTCTTATTTATTTATTTTTATAAAATGGAAATATTGATAAGACCATAGGATAATAGGGTTACAATTCCACACAATTCTCACCTCCAGAGTTCTGTATGCCATCCCCTTCCATGAAGGCTTTCCTATTCTTTATCCCTCTGGGAGCATGGACCCAGAATCATGAGGGGTTACAGAAGGTAGAAGGTCTGGCTTCTGTAATTGTTTCCCTGCTGAACATGGGCATTGGCAGGCTGATCCATACTCCCAGCCTGTTTCTCTCTTTCCCTAGTGGGGAAGGGCTTTGGGGAGGTGGGGTTCTAGGATATATTGGTGAGGCTGTCTGCCCAGGGAAGTCAGGTTGGTATCTGCAATTTGGTGGCTGAGAAAGCAGATATAAAGCAGAACAAATTGTTAAATAATCAGGAACCTAAAGGTAAGAATACACCAGATGAGTTTTGGGGTCTCCACTTTGGAAAAAGCTAGTAGGTCTATTTTAGGTATATTCCAAGGAGCTCATGACTTTACTAATTTTTACCTGAGCCCAACAGTTAACATGCAGGTGGACTAAAAGTATTGTCTGGGGAGATGGTGTCAGAGTTAGGAATTGGACTGGAAAGCTGGATCAGGGAAGACAGTAGCTCCCAAATATGGGAACAGTATGTAAATATTGTTAACTGTAAACCCTATCGATTTGATCTGGGGCCCATATTCAGCATAGGAGCCTGTGTAACCTCTGCACCCTCTGTTTTCTACCCTGTCATAGTAACCTCTAAGTAGATGTTAAACCATCTTCTCAGTGCTTTATCTTGATAATCCCTTCCCTTGGGACACTCCTGCTCTGAAACTTCTTTGCTTTGTTACTGAGAACACTTGAGGGAACTATCTTAGCATGCATGCCTGTGTAACTCAGAAGTCAGGGGTAATAATAGCCAAAGATGACTCTTACCTAGAGGGTAGTGGGAACCCTTGGGTGGATGACTTTGAAACACATTTCATAAGTTTACTCAAATGGACCCAGGGGATTGAACATTACATGGTTTTAACGATGATAAAGAAAATTTAAATCTAAGAAAAATAGTAACCAAACTGTCTCTTAGACTTTGTGGCTATTAGAGGTGAGGGGCACAGAACCCTGGTGGTGGGTGTGGTGACTTATACACATATTTACAAGTGTGTGAAACTTGATGAGAAATTGTAGGCATGCATCAACTTCACTCTGAACTATTAACCCCCAATAAAAATGAAAAGTGGGAATTGTGTGGAGTTGTACCCCTCCTACCCTATGGTTTTGTTAATTTATCCTTTCTTAAATAAAAAATAAATTAAAAAAAAATAATTCCCATACCAGTTTATTCAACCAACCATTATTACTAATATGTATTATCTTTTAAAATACTTGAATCTGGGGGCTGGGCAGTAGCGCAGCAGGTTAAGCACACATGGCACAAAGCGCAAGGATAAGGATCCAGTATAAGGATCCCCATTCAAACCCCTGTCTCCCCACTTGCAAGGATTGCTTCACAAGCGGTGAAGCAGGTCTGCAAGTATCTATCTTTCTCACCCGCTCTCTATCTTCCCCTCCTCTCTCCATTTCTCTGTCCTATCCAACAACAATGACAGCAATAACAACAACAATGATAAACAACAAGGGCAACAAAAGGGGAAAAAATAGCTTTCAGGAGCAGTAGATTTGTAGTGCAAGCACAGAGCCCAGCAATAATGCTGGAGGCAAAAAAAAAAATACTTGAATCTAGACTGGCATACTTTAATGATGCTCTTTAGTCACTATCAGGCCAACCCATCATCCGTGGCCCTTGTCAGGGAGTCCCGAGATTTCCACACAGACTTGATGGGCCTAGACCTCGAATAGATCACTCTCTCCATTGTTACTGGTCATCTCTATCAGGAACAACACAATAGACCCCTCTGTGGGCCCCCCATAGGACCTTGCCCTCAAGGTGGATCAACAATGGTAGAGAATGTTTCTTCCTTTGAAGGGATGCTGGATAACATACTCTATTTACCACCTGAGGAAGATGGGTCCTGAAATTGAGGCAGCTTGGAATGTTCCTACTCATGACCACAGAATGTGAGCTCAGATCTAAAGGTATGCAGAGGTCACATAGGTTCCTAAGCTGAATATGGACCCCAGATCAAATTGATGGGGTCTACAGTCAATAATATTTATATACCTTTCCCATATTTGGAAGCTACTCTCTTCCCTGATCTGGTACTTTTTGCAGCCATGACATCATCACTCTGGACAATAACTTGGGTCCACCTGGATATCAGATGTCAGGCTCAGGAAAAAACTAGTATAGTCATGGGCCCTTTGGAATATAACTAAAATAGACCTACTAGCTGTCTTCAAAATGGAGACCCCAAATCTTCATCTGCAATATTCCAGCCTTTAGGTTCATGATTAATCAACAATTTGTTTATATGTTAACTCTTTTTTCAGCCACCAGGTTCCAGATGCTAACATGATGCCAATTAGACTTCCCTGGGCAGATGACCCCACCAGTATGTCCTGGATCCCTGCTTCCCCAGAACCCTGCCCCACTAGGGAAAGAGAGAGACAGGCTGGAAGTATGGATCAACCAGCCAACGCCCATGTTAGCAGGGAAGCAATAACAGAAGCCAGACCTTCCACCTTCTGCATCTCATAATGACCCTGGGTCCATATTCCCAGAGGGATAAAGAATAGGAAAGCTGTCAGGGGAGGGGATGAGATAGGGAGTTCTAGTAGTGGGAATTATGTGGAGTTGTACCTCTCTTATCCTATGTTTTTGTCAGTGTTTCCTTTTTATTAAAAAAAAAAAACAAACTAAAAAACACCTTGAATCTGAAAAGCAAAAAGTATCTCTCTATTTTTATTTTTATTTTCTCAACTCCTAATATTAAGGGATTTTGATGATATATATTTCTTTCTAAATTGGTAATTAATGCCACTCTTTATTGACTTACTGATTTGTAAGGATTTCTTCTTAAACAATGCATTATTTAATATTTATTTACAAAATTACATGTCAACAGGGGTTTAATTCCATACTGGTCCCACCACCAGAGTTCTTAATCCCCAGTGACTCCTAGGCAAACCACTGCAGTTCCTCTAATGTTGCAGATATGGGCCAACCATCATCTCTGCATGTCTATATTTGTACATAATTGCCCCCTTTTTCTTCCAGGTCCCTTCCTCTCCTCTCTTCCCCTCCATGCCACTTATGACACCAGTACTGATTCCAAATATCTCTCTCCTTTTTCTTCTCTCTTTCTAAGTGCGGATGAAGCTGGAGTTCAGAGCCCTCGTATCTTCCTCTTATCACTTCTCCCCCACTGGGAGTTTGGATCAAGGTTAATTTTGGGGTACAGAAGGAAGTAGTTCTGGCTTCTGTTATTGCTTCTCAAATGGACATGTGCATTGGCAGGTCAATCCATACCCTCAGCCTGTTTCTATCTTTCTCTAGTGGGGTAGGGCTCTGGATGAAGGAGAAGTGAGGTTCCAGGACACACTGGTGAGGTCATTTGCACAGAGAAGTCAGGATGCAATCATTGTAGCATCTGCAACTTGGTGTCTGGAAGGTGGCAGGATATATGTGAGACAAAATGGTTAATGAACAGGACCAAAAAGTAGAAACAGAACAGATGATATTAGGGATCTTACGGTAGAAGAAAGCTAGGAAGTCCATTTTAGGCATGTTCCTAGAGGCACACAACCATGGTAGTTTTGCTTGAGTTTGATAGTTAGCCTGAAGTTGAATATAAATATTTTCTGAGCAAATGGTATCTGAGTAGAGAAAAGAGCTAGAAAGTTGGATTAGGGCAGTAAGTAGCTCTCATTCTTGGAAAAAAAAAATCTGTAGATAAAATTAACAATTTACCTCCATCCACCTGACCCAGGCCCATATATATTTATATTTAGCACCAGAGACTATTTAACCTCTGAATCCCTGTTGGTCTGAGCTTGCAGCTTCTGGTCACAGCTGGGAACATTGTGGGCTGCAATCATTTCAGGACCGGTCTTCCTTGAGTGGCAGGTCAGGATGCCCCAGACTCTTTTTGGAGCCTGGGGCTGTACCTACCATCACTGCTTTATGGCGAGGACAAGGTCTTGGCAAGGCCTACAAGAGGGCTTATGATGATGTTCCTGATAGAAGTCACCAGTGGTGATGGAGAGAGGGATTCATCAGAGGTCTAGGCCCATAATATTTGTGTGGGAATCCAAGGACTCCCTGACTGAGCCCCAGATAATGAGTAGTATGGTATTGACTAAAAGAGCCATTATTAAGTGGGCCAGTCTCTTGCCCTTATCCAACTTTTGTAGTCTTCTCTTTATCTGGTGACTTCAGACTTCCTCCCAGTTGTTTAAGCATTAAGTATCATTTGTTGAACCCAGCTGGATTTAGGTTTTTGGGATCTGTCTTCTTTGGGCCTTTCTGCTAGGTTGCCAAGCTAATTTGGTCTAAGTCTAATTGACTAGAGAATTTTTTAAATTAATTTATTTATTTAAAAAAGGAGACATTAACAAAATCATAGGATGGGGGGTACAACTCCACACAATTCCCGCCACCCAATCTCCATATCCCATCCCATCCCCAATAGCTTTCCCATTCTCTATCCCTCTGGGAGCATGGACCCAGGGTTGTTGTGGGTTGCAGAAGGTGGGAGGTCTGGCTTCTGTAATTGCTTCCCCGCTGAACATGGGCGTTGACTGGTCGATCCATATTCCCTCTCTGCCTCTCTCTTTCCCTAGAAGGGTGAGTCTCTGGGGGAAGCTGAGCTCCAGGACGCATTGGTGGGGTCTTCAGTCCAGGGAAGCCTGGCCGGCATCCTGATGGCATCTGGAACCTGGTGGCTGAAAAGAGAGTTAACATACAAAGCCAAACGAATTGTTGAGCAGTCATGGACCCAAAAGTTGGAATAGTGGAGATGAAGTGTTGGGGGTACTCACTGCAAATTCTAGTGTACTACTGCTTTCAGGTATATATTTGCCCTGGTTTATGGATACCTGTGAACATATGCTCTATCTCCTGGAACCTGGTCTATATCTAGGTTTTGAGACTTTGTTAGGAAGTGAACCACCTGGGATGGAATTAGAGAATACTATGAAAGGAAAGGTCTCACCCGAGTGATGAAGCTGAAGGGTTGTCGTTCCACACCTGAAGTCTCTGGACACAGTCTGAAGTGAAGCATGCTGGGGTGGCACTCCTTGCATTGATTAGGTTGCATTCAGCGGATGCAATATTATTTGATAAGAATTGGGAGAAGTGGGCCCTACCCTAGGGTCCCAGACTGGGGGAAGTTTAGGCTCCATAGTGGAAATGTGAGATTCCTGCTGTCTTAGGGTTCAAGAAGACAATGGATAGTTACTGTTATCATCACATTATTTGGTAATTGGGTTAGCTTTGAAAAGTCCCTTTGTTAGACATACAATCAGTTTTCCCCCTCTCATATTAAATAAATAGTGATTTATATTAATACAATTTAATAGGTGTGTACATAAGCACCATTCCCATCACCAAAAGACTGTGTCCTATCCCACCCACCCGCCCCCACCCCTCCGCCAGCCCAGGAAGCTGCATGTCCACTCTCCCGCTCACCACAGGGTTTTTACTTTGATGCCCTAATTTCAATTTAGTCAGATCCTGCCTTTAGTTTCCCTTTCTGATCTTTCTCAACTTCAGTTGATGAATGGGATCATTCCATACTCATCTTTATCTTTCTGACTTAGCTCACTAAACATAATTCCTTCCAGCTCTGACCATGATGGGTCAGAGAAGTTGAGTTCATTGTTTTTAGTAGCTGCATAGTATTCCATTGTGTATATATACCACAGCTTTCTCAGCCACTCATCTGTTGTTGGGCACCTGGGTTGCTTCCAGGTTTTAGCTATTATGAATTGTGCTGTAATGAACATAGGAGTACACACATCTTTTTGGTTGGGTGAGTTATTCCAGGAGAGGAATTACTGGGTCATATGGAAGGTCTATGTCTAGCCTTGTAAGAGTTCTCCAGACAGCTCTCCACAGAGGCTGGACCAATTTACATTCCCACCAGCAGTGCAGAAGTGTTCCTCTATCCCTACAGCCTCTCCAACATTTGTTGCTGCTATCCTTTTTGATGTATGCCATTCTCACAGGGGTGAGGTGGTATCTCATTGTTGTCTTTATTTGCATTTCTCTGACAATCAGCGACCTGGAGCAGTTTTTCATGTGTTTGTTAGCCTTTTGGATCTCCTCTGCAGTGAATGTTTTGTTCATATCCTCTGCCCATTTATGGATGGTGTCATTTGCTTTTTTGGTGCTAAGTTTGCTGAGCTCTTTGTATATTTTGGTGATTAGTCTCTTGTCTGATGTGTGGCATGTAAAGATCTTCTCACATTCTGTGAGGGGTCTCTTTGTTTATGTGATAGTGTCCTTGGCTGTGCAGAAGCTTTTGAATTTGATATTGTCCCATTTGTTTGTTTCTGCTTTAGTTTTCCTTCCAATTGGGTTTGTTTCATAAAAGATGTCCTTGATGTTTAGGTGGGAAAGTGTTTTACTAATGTTTTCCTCTAAGTGCTTGATTGTTTCTGGTCTAACATCCAGGTCTTTAATCCATTTGGATTTTATTTTTGTTTCTGGTGAGATAAAGTGGTTCAGTTTCGTTCTTTTGCATATTACAACCCAGTTTTTCCCAGCAACATTTATTGAAGAGAGCCTTTTCCCTCCATTTAATACTTTGGGCCCCCTTATCAAAGATTAGATGTCCATAGGTGTGAGGGTTTAGTTCTGGGCTTTCAATTCTGTTCCACTGGTCTGTGTGCCTGCTTTTGTTCTAGTACCATGCTGTTTTGATTATGATGGCTTTATAATAAAGTTTGAGATCTGGGAGTGTGATGCCTCTATTTCTGTTTCTTATCCTCAAGATGGTTTTGGCAATTCTAGGTGTTTTCTGGTTCCAGATAAATGATTGTAGTTTTTGTTCTATTCTCTTAAAGAAGTTTGGTGGAACTTTGATGGGTATCACATTACATTTGTATATTGTTCTGGGGAGAATATTCATTTTGATGATATTAATTCTTCCAATCCATGAGCATGGGATATCTTTCATTTTTTGGTATCAGTTTATATTTCCTTGAATAGTGACCCATAGTTTTCAGTATACAAGTCTTTCACTTCTCTGGTCAGCTTTATTCCTAGGTATTTTAATGATTTGCTGCAACAGTGAATGGGAGTGATTTCTGGATGTCTTCTTCTTCAGATTTAGTGTTTGCATAAAGAAATGCCACTGATTTTTGTACATTGATTTTATAGCCTGACACCTTGCTATATTGCCTAATAACTTCCAGTAGTTTTCTACTGGATTCTTTAGGTTTTTCTATGTATACTATCATATCATCTGCAAATAGTGAGAGCTTGACTTCTTCTCTTCCAATCTGTATTTCTTTGATTCCTTTCTCTTGCCTGATTGCTATGGCAAAAACTTCCAACACTATGTTGAAGAGTAATGGTGACAGTGGACAGCCCTGTCTAGTTCCCGATCTGAGGGGGAGTGCTTTCAGCTTCTGGCCATTGAGTATGATGTGGCTGTAGGTTTGCTATATATGGGTCCACTATCTTGAGGAATTTCCCATCTATTCCCATTTTTTGTAGTGTTTTGAGCATGAATGGGTGTTGGATTTTTGTTGTATGCTTTACATTGGGTTGTTCTAGCTCTCCCCCTGCCAAGAAAATTTGGATCAGTCCTGCTAGTTTCTCAGGCCCGCTTGGCCCTGCCCCAAGGAACCCCGAGAGGGCTCCAGAGTTCCAGAGTTCAAGAGTTCGAGAGTGCTTGGCGCCGTCGCAGGGCAAAGAGGCAACAGAGTTCTGTTTGGTGATTAGTTTGTCTTAGTTTATGAATCGTTGTTCCTGAATAAAGAAATACAGCTTCCCTGCCCAGCCGTTGTCTCCGCGTCTCTGTTACCCGCCCGTGAAGCTAGCCCGGCCAGCTGGAGCCTCCAAATTTTAACAACAAATGGCGCCCACGTGGACCTGACCTGTGCATCTCTCAGATAAGTGAAGACAATTTGGCTACCTATGTACTATGGCCTTCTCTTCTGCTTGTGAAGAGATCTCCAAAGGCCTCTGCTCTTTCTTCACGAGACTGTTTTGCTGTTACTGGAACATTTATCTCTTGACCACTCTGTGGTTTCCACTCGCTTGGGTGAACTCAAAACAGCCAGAGGAGTCGGGAAGAGCCAGCGGGCAAGAGGCGAGGCGCGGAGCTGTCTTTTCCACCTGGTGGAACAGCCAGCCAGCCAGCTGCGCCCAGACAACCCCACGCACCGTGCCCGCAGCCCCGGAGCCCGATGCCACCACACAGGAGCCCAATGCCAACACACTGGAGCCTGATGCCAACACGCTGGAGCCCGATGCCAACACACAGGAGCCCAATGCCAGCACGCAGGCCAGCCCACAGGAGCCAGCTCTCCACCGCGTGGCGCAGGGCACTGGACGCGTGATCCCTCTATGCTGCTCGGCCACTGCGAACAGAGCAGCAGACATGGCAGGGCCATGGGGCAGGGCTGCGGTGGCCTATCATGGCCGCCACCCCTGGGCACCTTGGCCCGCGCCTTCTACAAGGCTGGCCTGCCCGCCCTTGTGCTATGAATTCTGGAATGATCCTGGACCTCCCGGACCCCCGGGCTCTCTGCCGAAACTGGGCACACGAGATCTCCAGCTGCCGGTCCGGTCTGAAGGCAGACAAGCTGGAGTATGCAGAGATTTGTACAGAGATCGCAACCTGCAATTCCTAGAAGTGACGCTGCCCAAGAGACCACCACTGGACAATGCACCCCCCCAACAACTAAGACAGTACAGATTTAAATTCGTGTTTAAAATGACATGTCTTCGTAACAATGGTTTCTCTCCTTGTGTATTAATGACCATGTTTATGTGTATGTTTAAAGGTTAGTAAACAGTAACTTTAAGGCTAAATTCTTACTAGTCAAAGTTAAATGAAAAAAGTTTTCAACGTAATTCTCATAAAGATAAAATTAACTTACATTTAAAGTCTGAGGTAAAAATTAGTTAACAATCAATATATTTTGACTAAGTTGGTCTAAACAAAAGGTTAAATAGACTTGTTGATATGTAAAACTCTCCATTACCTTCTCTATTAGAAATGGTAGATCGCACAATGGCTATGCTAATTATTCTCATGCCTGAGGTTTCCTTTCCTGCGCACACCTAGGGTGTGTCTCCATCTTGAATGGGTGTAACAAAAGGTTTAAAAGACGTTGTTGATATGTAAAAGTCTCAAATTCCTTCTCTATTAGAAACGTTAGATTGTGCTTTGGTTATGCTAATAACAAGTTTTGTTTCATAGTAAGTAATTGCAGCCAGCTGCCTTTGGGACTCTAGGCCGTTCCCCACCCCCATGCAAATGCCTGTCGAGGCAAGTACACCCCCAGAGGCAAGAAATGTTTTTTTTTAAGCTGATAAAGTTTTGCTCACAGAGGCAAAAAAGGCCCCCTCAGGCCTTCCCTTGGCAGCACACTGGTTCTTGTTACTTGCTTATATGTTTCTCCATGTTTGTGCCAGTTTCTTTTTTAAAAATGCCTGTATGATATATGTTTCTGTTCACCCCACACCCTTGATACTGTAGTCATTTAGTTTAAAAGAAAAGGGGGAATTGTTGTATGCTTTACATTGGGTTGTTCTAGCTCTCCCCCTGCCAAGAAAATTTGGATCAGTCCTGCTAGTTTCTCGGGCCCGCTTGGCCCCGCCCCAAGGAACCCCAAGAGGGCTCCAGAATTCCAGAGTTCGAGAGTTCGAGAGTTCGAGAGTGCTTGGCGCCGTCGCAGGGCAAAGAGGCAACAGAGTTCTGTTTGGTGACTAGTTTGTCTTAGTTTATGAATTGTTGTTCCTGAATAAAGAAATACAGCTTCCCTGCCCAGCCATTGTCTCCGCGTCTCTGTTACCCACCTGTGAAGCTAGCCCGGCCAGCTGGAGCCTCCGAATTTTAACAACAGATTTTGTCAAAGGCTTTCTCTGCATCTATTGAGATAATCATGTGGTTTTTGGCTTTGCTTTTATTGATGTGGTGAATGACATTGATTGACTTATGTATGTTGAACCAGCCTTGCATTCCTGGGATAAATCCCACTTGGTCATGATGAACAATCTTTTTGATATGCTGCTGTATCTGGTTGGCCAAGATCTTGTTTAATATTTTGGCATCTATGTTCATTAGAGATATTGGCCTGTAGTTTTCCTTTTTTGTTGTGTCCCTATCTGCTTTTGGTATCAGGGTGATGTTGTCTTCATAGAAGGTGGAAGGGAATATTCCTGTTTCCTCGATCTTATGGAAAAGCTTTAAAAGTGTGGGTACTAACTGTTTCCTGAAGGTTTTTTAGAATTTGTTTGTGAAGCAAGACTTTTGTTGTTGGGGAGATTCTTAATAACGGTTTTTATTTCTTTGTCTGTGATTGGTGCATTTAGGTTTTATAGTTCTTCTTGGTTCAGTTTTGGAAGGGCATATACTTCTAGGAATTCTTCCATTTCTTCCAGATTTTATACCTTGGTGGCGTATAGTTCTTCATAAAAGTTTTGCATGATTTTCTGGATTTCTGTGCTGTCAGTTGTGATATCTCCTCTATCATTTACAATTCTATGAATTTGAGTCTTCTCCCTTTTTTGTTTAGTGAGTCTGGCTAGGGGTTTGTCAATTTTGTTTAATCTTTCAAGAACCAATATTTGGCTTCATTGATCTTCTGTATGGTTCTCTTATTTTCGATGTTGTTTATTTCTGCTCTAATTTTAGTGATTTCTGTCCTTCTGGTTGCTTAGGGTTACTTTGTCCTCTTCCTCTAAGTCCTTGAGGTGTGCAATAATGTTGTTTATTTGAGCTTTTTCTTGTTGTTTAATATGTGATTGTATGGCTATGAGTTTCCCTCTCAATACTGCTTGAGCTGTGTCCCAAATATTTTGATAGGTGTGTCTTCATTTTCATTTGTTTCCAGGAATATTTGAATTTCTTGCTTGAGTGACTCTCTGACCCAGTGGTTGTTAAGGACTATGTTGTTTAGTTTCCAAATTCTGTGTCTTTTAATACTTTTCTGTTTGTTGTTAAATGTTAGTTTTACTCCACTGTGGTGTGAGAAGATACTTGGGATGATTTCAATGCTCTTGAATTTATTGATGCTGTCTTTGTGGCCTAACATGTGGTCTATCCTTGAGTATGTGTTGTGTGGATTTGAGAAGAATGTGTATTCCAGTTTTTTGGGGTGAAGGCCTTTGAAGATGTCCAGGAGGTCTAGTATGACCATCTCTTCGTTTAATTCTCTTGTTTATTTGTTGATTCTCTGCTTTGCTGATCTGTCTAAGTGTGAGAGTGGAGTGTTAAAATCTCCCACTATTATTGTATTACTATTGATATATTTTTGAAGTTCTTTCAGTAGGTGCTTGACGTATTTAGATGGTCCCTCATTGGGTGCATAGGTGTTAATAATTGTTATATCTTCTTGGATGACTGATCCTCTAATAATTATGTAATGTCCTTGCCTATCTTTTATTACTTTATTTAATTAAAAATCTATTGTGTCAGAAATGAGAATGGCTGTTCCAGCTTTTTTTTGTGGTCCGTTAGCCTGTATGATAGTTTTCCATCCTTTCACTTTAAGTCTGTGTTTCTCTTGTTGTGTCAGATGGGATTCTTGCAAGCAGCATATGGTTGGGTTATGTTTTCTGATCCATCCTCCCACTCTGTGCCTTTTGATGGCTGAGTCAGATTTCTTCCCCAAAATAATTCACAAACAAGTATCAGGGAATTCAGAAAGCTGAAGAAGGAGGAAGGAAGAAAGGAAGACAAGAGAAAAAAAAAAGGAAGAAAAACAACAGAGAGAAAAGAAAAAAAGATAAAAAGAACTGTAATAAAGGAGCAGTAAAAAGAAAGTTTTTTAGTTAATTAATTATTTTTTATTTTATTTTTTAATTAGCTAGGAGGAGGGAGAAGGGGAGAGTGGGTAAAGGAGGTAGAAGTAGTGAAACAAGTTTCTCTTACAATGGATAAGACGCCCAGTCTCCTAGCAATGGAAAATACACTAAGAGTTAATTCTGGTCAACCTAAAGGAGGGGGGAAAAGAGATACACCTTTATATAATATTAATAATAAAATAGAGCAGGGTAAAAAACCCTGTCCCAGATTGCCTCAAGCTGCCTGAGCAGAGGCAGCTGATCGTTAAGAAAGTAAAACAAACAAACCAAACACCAAAAAAAAAAACCACCTCAGGGCAGTCTTTCCCTTTTGTAGATCCAATTGACCATTTAGAAGGAAAGAGGGATGAGGGTTTCAGAAAGGAATAGACTTGTAATGGAACCCCTGTTGAGCTAGGAATCTTAGTAAAGAAAGAAGCTCAGCAGGGAAGCCTGCTAGGAGCAGCTTTCTGGCACCCAGGGTCTGGTTATGGGGGGGGGGGGCAGGGGTGCGCTTTGGGAATAATAAAAAAATTTTTTTTTCTTTCTTTTTTCCTCTATACTCTAACCCAAACTGGGCTATATTTGTCCCCTTGGTGTCACAGCTAAGACCCCAAATTCACTGTCCTGCTGAAGGCAAAATATCCTACTGTTTCCAGCAGTTGATGTTGGAACTCAGACCAGAAGCTACTTCTCAGTCCCCCATCTTGGCTCTGCCCCCCTTGATTAGAGAATTTATGTTGTCTTCTTTAGGCACTTCAACTAGGATACCAGGTTTATTCAGTCTAATCACTGAGGACTTTTGAGCACTTTAACTTTGAGTTATATAATTGCCCAATGCTTATGGATACATGTACACCTGTACCTAGTACCCTAAACCCTAGCCTATATCTAGTATCTGTGAGTTAAATAACGTGTCATCTAACATGGGTGTAGGTAGTCCTATGTGTTAGGAAAGATCTCACCAGATTTGAAGAGTTGTGACATTGACTTATCAGGCTTGGTATCACTGGTTACAGTCCACAGTAAGAATTCACTAGTGAATTCTTACAGCACTAGTAGCAGTCTGCTTGAAGTCGACAGAGGTGGTATGGCAGTAAGGAATCAGAAGAAATATTAAGAAGTATGGGACTAGAAGAAATAAGGATCTTTAAGAGAATGTAAGGAGTGCTTATAGTCTTAGAAAGAGTTTAGAATACCAATAGTCAATTATTATTATAACCAAGTTAGTTGGGGGGGGGTTGTTTTCTATGATAATCCAGTGGTTAGTGTCTATAGTAATATACTTGACTTCACTATGCTTTGTGCCCTTTTAGTGATATCTGAACATCTTCATATTTTAGATACTGACAGGGCCCAATTATATTGATCTGGCCTAAAGTTGTAGTTGACTTCAATGTTTAAAAATCTATATACATTTTTAGAGCTCCTTAAATAATTTAAGCCCATTGTCAGAGTTTCATTATCTTATATATCTAAGATATTAAATGTTTAGGCTAAAGCAAATATTTGTACTAAGGGCTGTGATCTAGGCAGTTAGAGAACTTGAGATATTATATATATTCCCCCCTCCTGACATGTCACATTAATAGTGATTTATGAGAATATAAAGCAATAGGATTAAAATTTCAGATCTTTCCCACTACCAAAAATCTCTGCCCAGTCCCCTCCTCCCTAGGTAACCACTACAGTTTTCCACATTCTAAATATGGGTTGTATTGTGTTTGGTTGGTTATTTCAAGTATGTGTGTTCAGTTCTCTAAATTCCACATGAATTGGTTTTCCTTTACTTCTTTGCTTATTTCACTAAGCATTATGTTCTCGAGTTCCATCCATTTTATCCCAAAGTATGTAAAATCATCCTTTTTATTGCTGAATAATACTTATTTGAGTATATGTCCCATAACTTTTTTGTTTTTTTAATAAAATAGTTTATTTTTATTTTTTTATTTCTTTATTGGGGGATTAATGTTTTATAGTCAACAGTAAATACAATAGTTTGTACATACATAACATTTCTCAGTTTTCCACACAATAATACAACCCCCACTAGGTCCTCTGCCATCCTGTTCCAGGACCAGCACTCCACCCACCCACCCAAGAGTCTTTTTCTTTGGTGCAATATACCATCCCATAACTTTTTTATCTAATCATCTGCCATAGGGCATTTTGATTGCTTCCAAATTTTGGCTACTGTGGATAATGCATCTATGATCATGGGGGTACATACATCCCTTTGAATTAATGTTATTATCTCTTTTGGATAAATACCTAGGGAGCCAAATTGCTGGATCATAAGGTATTTCCATTTGTATTTGCTTAAGGATTCTCCAAACTGTCTTCCATAGTGGTTTTATCAGTTTGCATTCCCACCAGCAGTGTAATATAGTTCCTTTCTCTCCACATCATTTCCAAAAGTTATCCTCTCCTGTTTTGTTGATGAAGGCCATTCTCATAGGTGTGAGGTGGTATCTTAATGTGGTTTTAATTTGCAATTCTCTGGTGATGAGTGAATTGGAGCATTTCCACATATGTTTGTGGGCCATGTGTATCTCTTCTCTAGAGAACTGTCTATATTCATGTCTTCTGCCCACTTTAATTGGGTTGTTCTTTTTCTTTTTGTTGAACTGTATGAGTTCTTTACAAATGTTTGATATCAACCACTTGTCTGAAGTATGGTGTGCCAATATGTTCTCCCAGTTGCTAGTTTTCCTGTTTATCTGTAAGGTGATTCTTGATAAGTATGTTTTAAAACTTATAATATTTGTGTGAAACTAAGAGAAGATTTTGTGGTGATAGATATGTTCTAAATCTGCATTGTCCAATAAATACAGCAACTGTTAGCCACAGTGTGCCTTTTAAATGTTATTAAAATGTAAGTTTTAAATGTCATTTTATTTTTATCAACTTACATTTTCATAAGCATGTGTCCAGTGTTGCTATTATATAAGGCAGAGTTATCAATGAGGATATTATTGCTAGCTAAATGTAGTGAATTCTTTAAGGCACAAAAGCATAGCATGCTCTTATTTGCTCTTCAGTCTATACAGTGAGAATTTCTCAGAATTTGACTTTGCATTCTAGTATTAGCAAACACTAACAGTAAATATGAAGTTGTGTGGTAAACTGCTTTTAACTAAAATCACAAAGTAGGTGTGTATTCCAGCATGGGACAAGCAATCATTGATGTCCCTTGTAGACAGAGCCTCTTCCAGCTGGCAATCCCATTGCAAACAATAGCAGCTCATAGACTGCATCATATTTTCTGATTAATGTGTTGCATTCTATTTCATCAGCACAATGAAAACAAATGTGGTCAAAGAAATATTCTCCTTAGAACAAAAGAAAAGTCACAATGGCTTTTTAAAAGTTGAAACTGCACCACTGATATTCCCAAACACAATGCAGTAAAAAATTATAATAAAAAAGTAAAACTATTTTCATTTCGAAATGTGAAAAATTATTCAAAGTAATCTTGGATCAGAAGGAACTCAAAATTGAAATGAAGATTTATTTAGATAAACTGATGCTGGAACTATTATATTAGAATAGAGGGAAAGCAGCCAACACCAGTTAAAACACTTTTCTTTGATAGCTTTAAAATATATATATATATATTTTTTTAGGGACAGGAGAAATAAACAAACATTTGTGAAAATGAAACATTTAATTCTAAAAACTAGAAGAAAATCAACAGTAACACGGGGAAAACAAAATATAACAGTAAGGACAAAAAATGAAACTAAAAGGTAAACATGATAAGTAAAGACTAGAAATTAGAATTTATTTTAGCAAAGGACACTATGGAAGGAGGGGAAAGGTGAGATGAGGGCATTGGAGATCCTAGTGCATTATGGTAGAAAAAGACCAGGTTGGGGGCCAGGTGGTGGTGCACCTGGTTAAGTGCACACATGACAGTGCACAAGGAACCAGGTTCAAGCCCTTGCTCCCCATCTGCAGGGGGAAAGCTTCACGAGTGGTGGAGCAAGGGTGTGGGTGTCTTTCTGTCTCTCTCTTTCTCTATCTCCCCCTCCTCTCTTGATTTCTCTCTGTCTCCATCCAACAATAAAAATAAAATATTAAAAAATAAAGTCTGAAACAATAAGAGACATAGCAAAAAAAAAAAAAAAAAGGAAAGAAAGAAAGAAAGAAAGAGAAAAAGACCAGGTTGGGGTGAAAATGTTCTACAGATACCAGCTGTACAGTAAACTATTACCCCCTCAATAAGATGATTAAAAAAATAAATAAAGACCAAAAAAGTAAGTGAGTGAGTGTGTGTGTGTGTGTGTGTGTATCCAATGTCTTTACTGAAAAAATCCAAAGTAGTCTAAGGATGGATTTAAACCAGAGAAGAGAACTTTCCCTTTGTATTTTTCTCTGTTTCTGCATTAATTTTTTATAATGGTCATAATTTATACTTACTTCTTTTTTTAAGACTTCTTTAATAATTATTTATTTTCCCTTTTGTTGCCCTCGTTGTTTTTTTATTGTTGTTGTTGTTATTGATGTCCTCATTGTTGGATAGGACAGAGAGAAATGGAGAGAGGAGGGGAAGACAGAGAGAGGGAGAGAAAGGTAGACACCTGCAGACTGCAGAGGTGATTCACCGCTTGCAAAGCGACCTCCCTGCAGGTGGGGAGCTGGGGGCTCCAACCAGGGTCCTTACGCCTGTCCTTGTGGTTTGTGCCACATGCATTTAACCTGCTGTACTACCGCTGGGCTCCCATTTATACTTACTTCTAAAAAGTTAATATGTTCTTATTCTTTTGTTTAGAGTACTTCCTCAGCTCTAGTTTCTGGTGGTACCAGGGATTGAACCCTAGACCTTTAGTGTGTCAGGCATAAAAGCCTATTGTGTCAATCACTATGCTATCTTTTTTTGGCACTGGACCTGAATTATATTTACTAAGGACATATGATGCATTTAAAAACCACTAACAGTGTTAAACCAAGTATCAGTTTCTGAGTGAGTGCTGATGGCAAGTTATTTCACTTAGGGGGTATCCAAACCAAGCTTACTGTAGCGATTTCCCTTCTGCTCCATACTGCTCATCATCCACACTTCCAGGAGCTATGCTTTTTGTGTGTTCCTGGCATATTTCATGGAAAGCCAATGAATCTTCATAGTGGCATTTGTTGATATGAGAAATGAAAATTTTTCATGAATTTCAGGTTGCCTGAAAGGATAAAATTAGGACATGTAGGGAATATATCAGAGAAATCCCAGTTGACCAAGATGTTTTGGTGGCTGTATAGGAAGGACTGACTCTGTGGCTGTCTTTGCCTATCAGAGCAAAAAGCCTGACAGGAGGTGAGTGTTCTGCTTCAAACATTACTCCATTGCCAAGGATCTTGACCAATCAGCCTGGCTGGGTACCCAGATCTGTTTTAAATTATAACTTATGTGGTATGTTTTTGTTTTTCTCTGTGCTAAATTCCCGTCTATCTCTTGCTTCTGACATTGTATTCTTCACATTATTTTGAGAATTTTTAATGATGTGCTGATGGTGACTTTCTGTCATCCCCCCACCACACACACACACACACACACACACACACACACACACACACACACACACACACACACACTGGGGTAGCAAACTGTTTCTTCACAGTTGGGAGCAAAGAAATGTTCACTAACTGACCCGCAGATGCACAGAAGAACTTTGAGCCTAAAAAGTATCATCAAGATTAAACTATTAAACAAAAATTAATGGGAATGTTATTATGCCCCATATCTCATTTTCCATACCTTGGAACTTACTTTCCTGGGTAGTAAAATATAAACCACAGTGACTCAGTATTGCCTGAAGTGCTGTTAAGCACAGATTAACTGCTGGGGACTACCAGTGTTTCTGACTCAGTAGCTATGGGATGGGGCCTAGAAGTTTACAGTTCTCACAAATCCTCATTTGCTGTTGCTGCTGCTGTTCTGGAAAATCACTGCTATGGAGAAGCACTGTGCAACAGAAGTTAATTGTGAGCCACCCGTGTAATTTCAAGTTACCTAGAAACAATATTAAGAAATTAAAAAGAAACAAATGAAAGCCATTTTAATCATGTTACTTGACCTAACAGATACATTAGTATTATTAGTTCAGTATTATTGAGAAACTATTACAAAAGTTATTTATGATACAATTTACATTCTTTTTAAGGGAATATGTTTTTGAAATCTGGAGCATATTATTATTCTTCCAGCTCAGCTCAGTTGAGACCAACTTTTCAAGTGAATAGTAACCACTGTGTTGGCTATTCAGTTCATAATATTTAGTGTGTGTCTTAATCATGTTTATGCCCCAGTACGCCTCAGGGATATGATACACCCTCATAAAATAGTCTACTTAAGGCTACATTTTCTATAAAATATATGTGTGGTCTTGTCCCTTATTACTGTATTTGAGGGGGTTGAGGGGGCGCTTGTAAGAAAATGAAATAGGTCTAACATATTTGACTCAATGAGAATGCTGTTTTCTGGTAGGAGGATCAATTAGTGTAGCACAGTGTCCTATTCACTTTTACTTAACATCTGAATCCCGTGGACCTATAGGAGACAAGGGATGGACAAGAGAAAGCACAAAGAACTGTTTCTCGGTGTCTTGAAGGCAATAAGGCATCTCCAATAGTGTGGATGACACTCTTCAGTAAGGGAAAGTTCTATATTTGTGTTCACCATAGAACACTGAGTAAGTTTGACATTGTAGGGGTTCAGTACTTTAGCTATGACAGGGATCACAGTGTACTGCAGAAATGAATGCCCCCAAGCACCTAGTTTATCATTGTTAGAGGTGGCCCTTTTAGGTGGCTGAGTTCTACAGGAGTTCAGAAAAAAAAAAAAGATTAGCTAAATATATTAAAGAAGGCAATATAGACCAGGATATGCTTGAGCTAGATTGAAAACTTGGGGTAGGGGGGTGCTGTAGGCATAGGAAACAGCTTGAGAAAAAGCCTAGTGGGTATGAGGGTTTTGTTTGTTTGATTGTTTTAGCCTTAAATTCTTTATTTTATTATTTTTTGATTGATTGATTTATAAAATGGAAGTTGACAAGACCATAGAATAAGAGGGGTACAATTCCATATAATTCCCATCACCAGAACTCTGTATCTAATCCCCTCCCTTGAAATACTTTCTATTCTTTTTTGTTTGTTTGTTTGTTTGTTTACAGAAGCAGTCTCTGCGTGAATGAAGACAGGAAGAGAGGTAGGGCTATAAAATGGACAGGGGGTTGGATATAGAATAGCAGGTCTAGAACTTTGGACTTTACTTTTTACTTTTGCTTCATAGGACAATCTTACTTTTCTTTCCTTTTTTTTCCCTCCTTTTCTCTTCTCACTTTTTTTCTTCTTTCCCCTTTCCCCCTTCTTTCCCACTATGGTTATTGCTAGGGCTCAGCACTTATACTACATATCTCCAGTACTCCTAGCAGTCTTTCATACACTGTACAAAGAAAAGGTATAAAGAATAGGGAAACTTCCAATGGAGGGGAGGGAATATGGAACTCTGGTGGTGGGAATTGTATGGAATTGTGCCCTTATTATCCTACAATCTTGTTAATCATTACTAAATCACTAATCGAAAGAAAGCAAAAGAGAGAAAAGAAGAAAGAAAGGAAGAAAGAAAGGAAGAGAGGGAAAGAAAAGAAAAGTAGCCTTGGTAAAATGAATGGAGTAGAAAAGAATTACCTTTTTTTTTTATTGTGTCAATGGGTCACAGTTTTGCCACTTCACATTTATTTGTGTTATGTTTTGTTAAAGGCACATTTGAGAAACTCATTTAAGGCATTTGAAAAGCTCATTTAAAACCCTGGCATTTGTTCCATTAAAAAAATTTACCCTTTTCTTTCCCCTGGAAGAAATCTAACAGCTCTGTACTGTTGATAAACATTCCCTTTTGGTGTCCCATCTCTTTTGAAGTAAAAAATGAGGTAATCAAAACTTTCTAAGCAAATATGTGATTACCCTAATTTGCATGTTGTTTGCATATGTAAAGATGCAGGGATTTTCTCCTCCTTCTGTGGGAGAAACCCAGCCACAGGCCTTTCTTGGATTTCATCTTGTATCAAACTCCCTGTTTTAGACACTCAGTGCTAAGAGAATTTTCTTGGATTTACATAATCTGCCCACCCCCTCACCTTCTAACCTTCCTTAATAACCAAATTAAATTGCTCAAGCCCTCCACCTGCATAGTAGTAAAAAATACATTCTCTTTCTGAATATTTCAAAGGAATTCAAAGAATGATTTCTTACTACTTAGTGACAGTTTCTGAAAACATCTACCTCCCTCTCCTGGCTTTGCTCCAAAAATACAGTTCCTCCTTCATTTCCTGAGGCATTGTTAACATAACCTAAATTGTAGTGGTTAATCTGGCTTCCTAAAGATGGAAATAGCAAAGAAAATGACAAAGCAAAAATGAAAAATATGGCATCTGTCTCCCTCAGCCAGTGGCGTGGGTGCGACCAGAAGCCCTGATGGAGCATGAGGACAGGAGCAACCATCCTCTGATATCTGGGTCCTAACAGCCCCTCTCATGGCAAGAGTAACATCTCTTCTTCATCATAAGAATTCTGTGACTTCATGTTCCATTTAACCTCGCTGATAATTAGAAAAGATGACCAGCCCAAATTAGTTAGAAGCCCATTATCCTTGAAACTGTTTCAGTCACACAGTTTTTCAAGTTATTCACATGTACCTCCACTCATCTCATGAAGGTTTACACTGAGCACAGAGGAATACCAAAGGAGACCACCTGGGACTGAAACAAGGAAGGACTAGAATGATTTCAGGAACCCACCAAACCACCAGTGAGTGCAAACACATGTGGCTCATAGACAGGGAGGAGCCTAAGGAGAGATTGAGAGGCTGGTAACAGTCCAGCAGTTTACCAGTTGAGGCACCACTCCAGTCTGTTTTACCAACAAAAAGACTGCTGAAGGGAGGAGAGGACTCCCCTAAGACTTACCAAGTGCAACTGTGAGTCTCCATTGCTACTGCCCTCCAAAGCTGGAGCAGCTATGGGGAGGCCCTGTGCTGACATCTGGGAATAGAGAACTGACCAGGAAACTCAGGAGAAGAGCTACATCTCCGGGGCCTAGCAGTGGAACTATATAGTGGGAGCCTTTCCACATTGTTCTCCTGATGAGAACGTGGTGAATAATTAGCTCAGAACCTATACACTATAAACAGGACTTCTTTAGAAACTTACAGGGCCCAGCAGTGCTGACATCTTTGCAGAGAAGCTGAATTGAGCCAGGAGTTTTGGGTCCATGGGGTGTGAGAGTCTCTTTACATTATTACTACTGTGCTATCTCTCCCCCATCCTGCTTTATCGCTTGGTTAGAAGTGAGTGATTGGTTAGAAGAGAGCTTCCCCAGAGACACACCCTACTAGGGAAAGAGAGAGGCAGACTGGGAGTATGGACCGGCCAGTCAACGCCCATGTTCAGCGGGGAAGCAATTACAGAAGCCAGATGACCTTCTACCTTCTGCAACCCTCAATGACCCTGGGTCCATGCTCCCAGAGGGATAGAGAATGGGAAAGCTATCAGGGGAGGGGGTGGGATATGGAGATTGGGTGGTGGGAATTGTGTGGAGTTGTACCCCTCCTACCCTATGGTTTTGTTAATTAATCCTTTCTTAAATAAAAAAAATTTTTTAAAATGTGATTAAGCTAAGAAGCCTACTTATAGTTTAAAAGCTCTCAGGCTCCCATAGCCTACAAGGAATAAAAATAACAAATGAGACTTTTAACAGCCACTATGCTCCAACTCAGGGATTGAAATAATATTGAAACAACTTTTAATTTCCACAACTGTGAACTCTTTAATTACCTTACTTAGACACAAGTCAGTCCAGGCAAGAGTGATCAGTAATTTGAAAAGTACTGAGAGTGGTACCTCATAACATACTATATAGAATGGCTAAACCAACAAGGTAAAATATTGGAGAAATGAACCAAGATAAGAGTACAGCTAAACGCCCCCCAAAGGCTGAAGCACAACATAATGATGTCAACATCCAAACACTTGTTAAGGAAATAGTCACAGGAGTGAACAAAGAGTTTGAAAGAATTGTCATCAGAAATACAGAAACAGCAAATGGGACCCTGGAAGAAAACACTAATTATCTCAAGGTTAGTAGAGAGCTAAAAGCTGAAATAGCTGAGCTAGGAACAAAACTAGCTGAACAAGCTAAAACAGTATCAGAACAGGGTAACAAAATAGATGAACTCCAGAAAACAGCAGTGGGGAGAGAGAATAGAAACAATGAGGCTAAAGACAGAATTAGCAAGATAGAGGATGGATTAGAGACAACTAAAAGAGAAGTAAGAGATCTCAAAAAGAGATTAAGAGATACTGAAAACAACAACAGAGACCTATGGGATGACTACAAAAGAAATAATATATGAATTATTGGTTTACCAGAGGAAGAAAGAGAGGGAGGGGAAGAAAGCATTCTTCAGGACATAATAGCTGAGAACTTCTCTAGTCTAGACAACATCAAAGACATAAAGGTTCAAGAAGCACAGAGGGTCCCAAATAGAATTAACCCAGACTTAAAGACACCAAAACACATCATATTTAGAATGGAAAGGAATAAGGATAAAGAAGGCTGAAAGCCTGAAGGCTGCAAGAGAAAAACAAAGAGTCACCTACAGAGGAAAACCCAGAAGATTAGAAGCAGACTTCTCCACATAAACCCTACAGGCCAGTAGAGAATGGCAAGATATCTATAGAGTGCTCAATGAGAAAGGCTTTCAACTAAGACTACTGTATCCTCCTAGACTGTCATTCAGACTAGATGGAGGCATAAAAACCCTCTTGGATAAGCAGCTGTTGAAAGAATCCACTATCACCAAGCCTGCCCTGAAAAAAGTTCTGAAAGATCTCCTATAAACAGTCAGACCACCATAAATATGTCTTATATCAGAACAATCTGAAAACCTACAAGAATGGCATTAAATTATCTTCAATCTATGATATCAATAAATGTCAGTGGCCTGAATTGACCTATTAAAAGGCACAGAGTAGGAAGATGGGTCAGAAAACTCAGCCCAACAATATGCTGTCTACAGGAAACTCACCTAAGTCAACAAGACAAACACAGACCTAAAGTGAAAGAATAGAAAACCACTATACAAGCCAATGACCCACAAAAAAGACAGGAATAGCTATTCTAATATCTGACACAATAGACTTTAAAATAAATAAAATTTTAAAAGGGATGGACATTGCTTAATGCTCAGAGGATCAGTCAACCTAGAGAACTTAACAATTATTAACATCTATGCACCCAATGAGAAGCCATCTAAATATATCAAACATCTACTGAAAGAGCTACAGCAATATCTTAACAGCAACACAGTAATAGTAGGGGACTTCAACACCCATTCTCTAAACTTGACAGATCCATTCAGGCAGAAAATCAAAAAAGACATGAGGGAGCTAAATGAGGAGATAGATAAGCTAGAACTGTTGGACATTTTCAGAATCATTCACCCCAAGAAACTGGAATACACATTTTACTCAAGTCCAAATGGGTCATTCTCAAGGATAGAACATATGTTAGGCCACAGAGACAGCATCAGCAAATTCAAGAGCACTGAAATCATCCCATGCATCTTCTCAGATCACAGTGGAATTAAACTAACACTTAACAATCAACAAAAGATTTGTAGTAGTCCCAAAATGTGGAAGCTCAGCAGTACACTACTTAACAACTACTGGGTCAAAGAGGAAATAACGGAAGAAATCAAAATGTCTAGAAATTTTAAAAATCAGGGGTTGGGCCATAGTGCAGTGGGGTAAACACACATGGTACAAAGCACAAGGACTGGTGTAAGGATTCTGGTTCGAGCCCCAGCTCCCCACTTGCAGGGGAGTCGCTTCATGAGCAATAAAGCAGGTCTAAAGGTGTCTTTCTCTCCCAATCTCTGTCTCCCCTCTTCTCTCCATTTCTCTCTGTCCTATGCAACAACAATGACATCAATAACAACAATAACCACAACAATGATAAAACAACAAGGGCAACAAAAGGGGGGGAGCCTACAGGAGCAGTGGATTTGTGGTGCAGGCACTTAGCTCCAGCAATAACCCTGGGAACGGGAGTCGGGCGGTAGTGCAGCAGGTTAAGCGCAGGTGGTGTGAAGCACAAAGATTGCTGTAAGGATCCCAGGTTGAGCCCCTGGCTCCCCACCTGCAGGAGTGTCGCTTCACAAGTGGTAAAGCAGGTCTACAGGTGTCTATCTTTCTCTCCTCATCTTTGTCTTCCCCTCCGCTCTCCATTTTTCTCTGTCCTATCCAACAACGATGACATCAGTAACAATAACAATAAATACAACAAGAAAACAACAAGGGCAACAAAAGGGAATAAATAAATAAATAATATTTAAAAAAAGAGAAAAAAAATTGTTTAAAAAATAAGAAAACCAGAGAAAAGATCAACGAAAGTAAATGTTGGTTCTTTGAAAGAGTGAACAAAATCAACAAACCTTTAGCCAGACTCACAAAACAAAAAAGGGATAAGACCCAAATTAATCAGTTTGTAAATGGAAGAGGAGATATCACAACAGACACCTCAGAAACTCAACATATCATGTGAGGCTACTATGAAAAACTATGCCACCAACCTAGAGAACCTAGAAGAAATGAACGATTTCCTAGATACCTATGAACTTCCAAAATTAAATAAAGAGGAATTAGATAATATGAACAGGCTCATCACAGCCAACGAACTTGAAACAGTTATCAAAAACCTTCCCAAGAATAAAAGTCCTTGACCAGATGGTTTTACAAATGAATTCTACAAAAGCTTCAAGGAAGAGTTAATACCTTTACTTTTAAAAGTCTTCCAGAAGGGAGTTGGACTGTAGCACAGCGGGTTAGGGGCACGTGGTACCAAGCTCAAGGATCTGCATAAGTATCCCCGTTCAAGCCCCTGGCTCCCCACCTGCAGGGGAGTCACTTCACAGGCAGTGAATCAGGTCTGCAGGTGTCTATCTTACTCTCCCTTTCTTTGTCTTCCCCTCCTCTCTCCATTTCTCTCTGTCCTATCTAACAGCGATGGCACCAAAAGCCACAAAAATAATAACTACAACAACAATTAAAAACAAGGGCAACAAAAGGATAAATAAGTAAATAAATAAATATTCTTCCAAAAGATTGAAAACACAGGAATCCTCCCTTCTAGCTTCTGTGAAGCCAACATCACTCTGATACCAAAAGCAGACAGGGACACAACCAAAAAAGAAAACTACAGACCAATAACTCTGATGAACATAGATGCTAAAATATTGAACAAAATTCTAGCCAATCAGATACAGCAGTATATTAAAAAGATTGTTCATCATGACCATGTGGGGTTTATCCCAGAGATGCAAGTGGGGTTTAATATATGTAAATCAATCAACGTGATCCACCACATCAATAAGAGCAAGGCCAAAAATCACACCATCATATCAATAGATGCAGAGAAAGCCTTTAACAAAATGCAATATCCATTTAAGATAAAAACACTACAAGAAATGGCAATAGATGGAAAATTCCTTAGGATAGTGGAGTCTATATATAGCAAACCTATAGCCAACATCATACTCAATGGTGAAAAACTGGAAGCATTTCCCCTCAGATCAGTTACTAGACAGGGATGCCCACTATCACCATTATTATTCAACATAGTGTTGGAAGTTCTTGTCATAGCAATCAGGAAGGAGCAAGGAATTAAAGGGATACAGATTGGAAGAGAAGAAGTCAAACTTTTCCTATTTGCAGATGACATGATAGTATACATAGAAAAACCTAGAAAAACCAGCAAGAAGCTTTTGGAAATCATCAGGCAATACAGTAAGTTGTCAGGCTACAAAATTAACATATAAAAGTCAGTGACATTCCTCTATGCAAACACTAAGAGGAAAATTAAATCCAGAAATCAATTCCTTTTACTATAGCAACAAAAACAATAAAATCTAGGAATTAACCTAACCAAAGAAGTGAAAGACTTGTATACTGAAAATTATGAGTCACTACTCAAGAAAACTGAAAAAGGCACAAAGAAGTGGAAAGATATTTCATGTTCATGGGTTGGAAGAATTAACATCATCAAAATGAATATATTACCCAGAGCAATATACAAATTTAACGCTATCCCCATCAAGATCCCAACCATATTTTTTAGGAGAAGAGAACAAATGCACAAATGTTTATCTGGAACCAGTAAAGACCTAGAATTGCCAAAACTATCTTGAGAAGAAAGAGCAGAACTGGAGGCATCACACTCCCAGATCTCAAATTGCGTTATAGGGCTGTTGTCATCAAAACTGCTTGGTACTAGAACATGAATAGACACAATGACCAGTGGAATAGAATTGAGAGCCCAGAAGTAAGTCCCCACACCTATGGACATCTAATCTTTGACAAAGGTGCCCAGACTATTCAATGGGGAAAGGGGAGTCTCTTCAACAAATGGTGTTGGAAAAAAATGGGTTGAAACATGCAGAAGAATGACACTGAACCACTATATTTCACCAAATACAAAAGTAAATTCCAAGTGGATCAAGGACTTGAATGTTAGACCAGAAACTATCAGATACTTAGAGGAAAATATTGGAAGAACTCTTTTCCACATAAATTTTAAACACATTTTCAATGAAACAAATCCAATTACAAAGAAGACTAAGGCAACTATAAACCTATGGGACTACATCAAATTAAAAAGCTTCTGCACAGCAAAAGAAACCACTACCCAAACCAAGAGACCCCTCATAGAATGGGAAAAGATCTTTACATGCCATATATCAGACAAGAGGTTAATAACCAAAATATATAAAGAGCTTGCCAAACTCAACCACAAGAAAACATATAACCCCATCCAAAAATGGGGAGAGGACATGGACCACATTCACCACAGAAGAGATCCAAAAGGCCGACAAACACATGAAATAATGCTCCAAGTCTTTGTCAGAGAAAAGCAAATCAAGACAATAATGAGATACCACTTCACTCCTGTGAGAATGTCAAACATCAGAAAACGTAGCAGCATCAAACAATGACCTTAGGTCCATACTCTCAGAGAGTTAAAGAATAGGAAAGCTATCAAGAGAGGGGGATGGTATATGGAGTTCTGGTGGTGGGAATTGTGTAGAGTTATACCCCTTTTATACTATGGTTTTGTCAGTGTTTCCTTTTTATAAATAAATAGAAAAAGAAAAAGAAAAAAGAAAGAGTGAAAAGGTAGCAGCAAGAAATGCTAGAGAGGTTGTGGAGTCATAGTAATCCTCCTGCACTGTTGGTTGGAATGTATATTTGCCCAACTCCTGTGGAGAGCAGTCTGGAGAACTCTCAGAGGCTAGAAATGGACCTACCCTATGATCCTGCAATTCCTCTCCTGGGGATATATCCTAAGGAACCCAACACATCCATCCAAAACGATCTGTGTACACATATGTTCTTGGCAGCATAATTTGTAATAGCCAAAACCTGGAAGCAACCCAAGTGTCCAACAACAGATGAGTGGCTGAGCAAGTTGTGGTCTATATACACAATGGATACTGCTCAGCTATAAAAAACAGTGACTTCACCGTTTTCAGCTGGTCTTGGATGGACCTTGAAAAATTCATATTAAGTGAAATAAGTCAGAATCAAAAGGATAAATATGGATTATCTCACTCTCAGACAGAAGTTGTAAAACAAGATCAGAAGAGAAAACACAAGTAGAACCTGAACTGGAATTGGTGTATTGCACCAAAGTAAAAGACTCTGGTGTGGTTGTGGCGGGGGAGAATACAGGCCCAAAAAGGATGACAGAGGACCTAGTGGGGGTTGTATTGTTATGTGGAAAACTGAGAAAACATTAATCCCCCAATAAAGAAATTTTTAAAAAGCTTGATGAAAACTTATCTCTAGCTAATGCTATTAAGCTGTCATTAATTTTATCTTTACCTTCTCCATTTATAACTAAGCAAATAATATATATATATATATATTCCCTCCAGGGTTATTGCTGGGCTCAGTGCCTGCACCATGAATTCACCGCTCCTGGAGGCCATCTCTTCCCCCTTTTTTTTGCGCTTGTTATTGTAGCCTCGTTGTGGTTATTATTATTGCCATTGTTGATGTTGTTCGTTGTTGGATAGGACAGAGAGAAATGGAGAGAGGAGGGGAAGACAGAGAGGGGGAGAGAAAGATAGACACTTGCAGACCTGCTTCACCACCTGTGAAGCGACTCCCCTTGCAGGTGAGGAGCCAGGGACTTGAACCGGGATCCTTATGCCGGTCCCTGCCCTTTGCGCCACGTGCGCTTAACCCACTGCGCCACCACCCGACCCCTGAAAATATTTTTTTAAATAAATTTTTTGTTTTTTCTCCAGGACTATCATTGGCGTTTGGTAGTGACACTACAAATTAATTGTTCCTGGTGGCCATTTATTCTTTTTTTTTTTTTTCATTTTATTGGGTAGGATAGAGAGAAATTGAGAGAGGCTGGGGGAGGTAGAGAGGGAGAAATAAAGAGAGACACCTGCACACTTACTTCACCACTTGTAAGCTTCCCCCCTGCTGGTGGAGATTCAGGGGCTCAAACCCAGATCCTTGTATGGATCCTTAAGCTTAGTACTATGTGTACTTAACTGAGTATATGACCGCCTGGCCCCCATTACTTATTTTTATTTATTATTTTATTTATTTCTGCAGAGTTGGAGTCTTGCACATAGGTAATTTCATTGTTCCAGATCGCTTTCACATAAACACACACACACACACATACACAATACCAGGGCACTTCTCATGTGGTAGCAGCATTCAAAACTGTACTAAGCACATTGAAAGGCCACACTCGATCTTGGTAGCTGTCTCTCCAGCTCTACTTATTTATTCATACTTAATATGTTTCTTTATGTCACAAAAGCCAAACACAGCTCAGATGTTCTTCCATAGATGTACAGAAAAATAAAAAGAGATCTTGGCAAAAAAAAATTTTTTTTTGAAAGAGTAGAATAGGGATCCATTTTAACAGTCAACTCAAAATTTGTAATTACACAATAAAGCTTTATGGTACAGATTGAAAAAAATATTAAAACTCTCAAAAATCATGGCCCTTTAGTGGTCTGGGAGGTGGCACAGTGAATAAAGCATTGAATTCTCGACCATGAGGTCCTGAGTTCAGTCCCCAGCAGCACATGTACCAGAGTGATGTCTGGTTCTTTCTTTCCTGTCTTTCTCATGAATAAATAAATAAATTATTTTAAAAAATCATAATCCCCCAACAACAAAAGTCCTGGATCAGATGGCTTCACAAACAAATTCTAAAAAACTTTCGGGAAACAGTTAATACCTATATTTCTAAAGCTTTTCCACAAGATCAAAGAAACAGGAACATTCCCTTCCACCTTCTATGAAGCCAACATCACCCTGCTACCAAAAGCAATAGGGACACAACAAAAAAGGAAAACTACAGGCCACTATCTCTGATGAACATAGATGCCAAATTATTAAACAAGATCTTGGCCAACCAGATACAGCAGTATATCAAAAAGATTGTTCATCACGACCAAGTGGGATTCATCCCAGGAATGCAAGGCTGGTTCAACATACGTAAGTCAATCAATGTCATTCACCACATCAATAAAAGCAAAGCCAAAAACCACATGATTATCTCAATAGATGCAGAGAAAGCCTTTGACAAAATCCAATACCCATTCATGTTCAAAACTCTACAAAAAATGGGAATAGATGGGAATTTCCTCAAGATAGTGGAGTCCATATATAGCAAACCTACAGCCAACATCATACTCAATGGACAGAAGATGAAAACATTCTCCCTCTGATTGGGGACTATCACCATTATTCTTCAACATCATATTGGAAGTTCTTGCCATAGCAATCAGGCAAGAGAAAGAAATCAAAGGAATACAGATTGGAAGGGAAGAAGTCAAGCTCTTACTATTTGCAGATGATATGATAGTATACATAGAAAAACCTAAGGAATCCAGCAGAAAACTACTGGAAGTTATTAGGCAATATAGCAAGGTATCAGGCTACAAAATAAATGTACAAAAATCAGTGGCATTTCTTTATGCAAACACTAAATCTGAAGAAGAAGACATCCAGAAATCACTCCCATTCACTGTTGCAGCAAAATCATTAAAATACCTAGGAATAAAACTGACCAGAGAAGTGAAAGACTTGTATACTGAAAACTATGGGTCACTATTCAAGGAAATAGAAACTGATAGCAAGAAGTGGAAAGACATCCCATGCCCATGGATTGGAAGAATTAATATCATCAAAATGAATATTCTCCCCAGAACAATATACAAATGTAATGCGATACCCATCAAAGTTCCACCGAGCTTCTTTAAGAGAATAGAAAAAAATTACAATATTTTATCTGGAACCACAAAACACCTACAATTGTCAAAACCATTTGAGGAAAAGAAAAAGAAATGGAGGCTTCACACTCCCAGATCTCAAACTATATTATAAGGCCATCATCATCAAAACAGCCTGGTACTGGAACCAAAATAGGCACACAGACCAGTGGAACAGAATTGAAAGCCCAGAACTAAACCCCCACACCTATGGACATCTAGTCCATGTTCAGCAGGGAAGCAATTACAGAAGCCAGACCTTCCACCTTCTACAACCCACAATGACCCTGGGTCCATGCTCCCAGAGGGATAGAGAATGGGAAAGCTATCAGGGGAGGGGGTGGGATATGGAGATTGGGTGGTGGGAATTGTGTGGAGTTGTACCCCTTCTACCCTATGGTTTTGTTAATTTATCCTTTCTTAAATAAAAAAATAAAAAAAGAAATAACTACCTATTATTGTCTTCTTAAATCCTAAGACAGCAGGAACCTCCTGCTTCCTCTATAGAGCCTATATTTCCCCCAGTCCTAGAACCTCTAGGGTGGGGCTCACTTTCCTGCATGCTTCTCTCAATTCATAACAAATGATATTGCATCCGACGATCCCAACCTAGTTAAGGCTACAAGTACCACCTCAGCATGCTTCACGTCAGACTGTGTCCAGAGATGTCAGGTGTGGAATGTCAGCCCTTCAGCCTCATGACTCGGGTGAGACCTTTCCTTTCACAGTATTCTTTAATTCCATTCCACGAGGTTCACTTCCTAACAAAGTCCCAAAACCTAGATATAGACCAGGTCCTGTAAGATACAGCATATGTCCACATGTACCCATAAATTAGGGCAAAATATATACTTGAAAGCAAAAATACACAAAAGTCTGAAGTGAGTCAGTATCAAGTTCCTAATGAAATGGTATCTACTTAAACTTAGATACCCTCCTCACCTATTTCCTATTATGGTGGTGGTGGTGACTAAACCTGGGACCTCAAACTATCAGGCATGAAATTATTTTTTAATTTTTATTTATAAAAAGGAAACACTGACAAAAAACATAGGATAAGAGGGGTACAACAATTCCCACCACCAGAACTCTGTATCCTATCTCCTCCCCTGATAGCTTTCCTATTCTTTATCCCTCTGGGAGTATGGACCCAAGGTCATTGTGGGTTGCAGAAGGTGGAAGGTCTGGCTTCTGTAATTGCTTCCCCGCTGAACATGGGTGTTGACTGGTTGATCCATACTCCCAGCCTGCCTTTCTCTTTCCTAGTAGGGTGGGTCTCTGGGGAAGCGGAGCTCCAGGACACACTGGTGGAAGTCTGGTCAGCACCCTGCTGGCATCTGGAACCTGGTGGCTGAAAAGAGAGTTAATATACAAAGCCAAACAAATTGTTGAACAATTATGGACCTAAAGGCTGAAATAGTGCAGATGAAGTGTTGGGAGGTACTCACTGCAGACTATTGTGTGCTTTTGCTTTCAGGTATATGTTTTGCCCTAGTTTATGGATATGTGTGAACATATGCTCTATCTCAGGGGACCTGGTCTATATCTAGGTTTTGGGACTTTGTTAGGAAGTGAACCACCTGGGATGGAATTAGAGAATACTATGAAAGGAATGGTCTCACCCGAGTTATGAAGCTGAAGGGTTGTCATTCCACACCTGAAATCTCTGGACACAGTCAGAAGTGAAGCATGCTGAGGTGGCACTCGTTGCATTGATTATGTTGTGATCAATTAGGCGGATGCAATATTATTTGATACAAATTGAGAGAAGCATGCAGGAAAGTGCGCCCCACCCTAAGTTTCCAGGACTGGGGGAAATATAGGCTCTATAGTGGAAATGTGAGATTCCTGCTATCTTAGGGTTCAAGAAGACAATGGATAGTTATTGTTATCATCACATTATTTGGTAATTGGGTTAACTTTAAAAAGTCCCTTTGTTTGGATTTGCTGTACAATACCCAACATCTTGTATATAGCTGTGCCACTGGTTGCTTCTGTTCTCCCTGGTCTAGGCTTTTGAGAGAGTCAACATATGAAAGACTCAGCCTATGTATTAAAAAGACTCAGTCTGTTTTAAAAACCTCGAGACATACAATCAATTTTTCCCCTCATATTAATTAAATAGTGATTTATATGACTACAATTTAATAGGAGTGTACATAGACACCATTCCCACCACCAAAAGACTGTGTCCCATTCCACCCACCCATCCCCACCCCACCCCATTCCCCATTGCCGCCCCAGGAAGCCAAATGTCCACCCTCCCCCTCACCACAGGGTTTTAACTTTGGTGCCCTACTCTAGATTTAGTCAGATCCTGCTTTGAGTTTACCTTTCTATTCTTCTTTCTCAACTTCTGTTGATGAGTGGGATCATCCCATACTCATCTTTATCTTTCTGACTTAGCTCACTTAACATAATTCCTTCTAGCTCTATCCAAATGGATCAGAGAAGGTGGGTTCATTGTTTTTAATAGCTGCATAGTATTCTGTTGTGTATATATACCACAGCTTTCTCAGCCACAGAAATTGTTGACTAATCATGAATTTTAGGAACTCTGTGCCAGCAGTCAAGGTCATAGACTTGTTATTATTTTATTATTTTTTAAAATTTCTTTATATTTATTTATTTATTTTCCCTTTTGTTGCCCTTGTTGTTTTTTATTGTTGTTGGAGTTATTGTTGTTGTTGATGTCATCATTGTTGGATAGGACAGAGAGAAATCCAGAGAGGATGGGAAGACAGAGGGGGAGAGAAAGACACCTGCAGACCTGCTTCACCACCTGTGAAGCGACTTCCCCTGCAGGTGGGGAGCCAGGGGCTTGAACCGGGATCCTTATGCTGGTCTTTACACCATGTGCGCTTAACCCACTGTGCTACCACCTGACTCCTGACTTGTTATTATTTTATACCTTCTTTTTTTTCTGGATGATACCATAATTTCTCTTTCTTTATTGGGGAGATTAATAGTTTATAGTCAACAGCAAAATACAGTAGTTTGTACATGTGTAATATTTCTCAGTTTTCTATATAACAATTCAACCCCCTCTAGGTCCTCCTTTGCCATCATGTACCAAGACCTGAACTCTGCCCACCATCCCACCATCCCAGAGTCTTTTACTTTAGTGTAATACACCAATTCCAATCTAAGTTCTGCTTAGTACTTTTCCTTCTGACCTTGTTTTTCAACTTCTGTGAGTGAGATCATCCCATATTCTTCTTTCTCTTTCTGACTTGTCTCGCTTAACATGATTCCTTCAAGCTCTATTCAAGATGATGAGGTGAAGAAAGTAAAATCACCATTTTTAGTAACTGAGTAGTATTCCATTGTGTGTATATACTGTAACTTATTCAACCACTCTTCTGTTGTTGGATGCCTGGGTTGCTTCCAGGTTTTGGCTATTACAAATTTTGCTGCTATTAACATAGGTACACACAAATCTTTTTGGATGGGTATGTTTGTTTACTTAGGGTATATGTCCATGAGAGGAATTGCAGGGTCATAGGTAGGTCTACTTCTTGACTTCTGAGAGTTCTTCAGACTGCTCTCCCAGCAGGGATTGGGCCAATTTACATTCCCACTAGCAGTGCAGGAAGGTTACTTTGTCCTCACAACCTCTCCAGCATTTGTTGTTTCTGCTGTTTCTGATGTATAATATTCTCACAGGGGTGAGGTGTTATCTCACTGTTGTCTTTATTTGCATTTCTCTAACAGTGACTTGGAATACTTTGTTCATGTGTTTCTAAGCCTTTTGGATCTCTTCTTTGGTGAATATTCTCTTCATATTCTCTCTCCACTTTTGGGTGGGGTCATTTGTTTTCTTATTGCTGGGTTTGGTGAGCTCTTTATATATTTTGGTTATTAGCCTTTTGTCTGATGTCTGACATATAAAGATCTTCTCCCATTCTGTAAGGTGTCTTTTTGTTTGGGTTGTGGTTTCTATTGCTGTGCAGAAGCTTTTCAGTTTGATGTAATCCCATTGGTTTATTTTTGTATTAGTCTTCCTTGTAGTTGGATTTGTATCATTGAAGATGCCTTTAAATTTTAGATGGAAAAGAGTTCTGCCAATGTTTTCTTCTAAATATTTGATAGTTTCTGGTCTAATATCCAAGTCTTTGATCCATTTGGAATTTACTTTTGTGTTTTGTGGGATGTAGTGGTTCAGTTTCATTCTTCTACAAGTTTCAATCCAATTTTTCCAGCACTATTTGTTAAAGAGACTCTCCCCCACTTACTAGTCTGGGCACCTTTGTCTGTGATTAGATGTCCATAGGTGTGGGGACCTATTTCTGGACTCTCATTTCTATTCCACTGTCTACCCTCTTTTTCAACCCTTTTCTGCATCATTAGATGTGCTAAATATGCCCAAATTGAAAAAATCTTATTTGATCCCAATACTTCTTTTAATTCCAGGTTAATAATTATCTTGTCCTAATCCCTGAATATGTGAGCTGTCACTCAGCATCACCTTCTGGGCAGGTAGAATTCTTTCTCTTTCTCCTCTTTCTCCTTTTTCCCCCCTAGCTTTCTTCTTCTGACTCATCATCCAGCTGGACCTTTTCTCCCACTGCTTACTAATGACCACATTCATTGCCACATGCAGTGGTCTTTCGTTGAAGTTCATTTCTATGACTCCACTGGCTGTCATCCCTAGTATTACTTCATCTCTCTTCTATTTCTCTCTCTCTCTCTCTTCCATGACATCACTTTTCTAATGTTATTTATCTCATTTTTATCTCATTCTCTTATTATTTTTGTTGTTTGTCATCTACAGGGCTTCACTGCTCTGGGTCAACTTTTCTTCAGATAGAGAAACACAGAGACAGAGAGAGAGAGAGGAAAAGTCACCACACAGCACTGAAGCTACCTCAAATCTGAGTCATGAACATGGCAAAGCAAGCAGCTTCCCAGGTGAGCTATCTAGCTGGCCCTCTAGATTTTTTTCTCTCTCTCCCTGTCTCCCTTCCTTTCTTCCTTCCTTCTTCCCTCCCTCCCTTTCTCTCTGCCTCCCTCCTTTTCTCCCCACCTCCCTCCCTCCCTTTCTTCCTTTCTTCCATTCTCTTTCTCCCCTGCATTTCTCTCTTTTTCTTTTTTTATGCTTTATCTTTTTAAATATTTATCTATTTGATAAAGACATCCAGAAATTGATACGAAGGGGGAGATAGAGAAAGGAGACAGAGAGACACTGTTTCACCACTTGTGAAGCTTTCCCCCTGCAGGTGGGGACCAGGGTCTTGAACCCGAGTCTTGTGCACAATAACATGTGCGCTCAACCAGGTGCACCACCATCTGACCCCTCTCTCTTTTTCATTATCTCTCTTTCTTTCTTGCTTCTTTCCTTTTCCCCACATACCAACTGTGTCATATGCTCCACTCCAGCCTCCTCATGCACCTTCCCTTAAGGCATCCACTGGCATGATGTCTACTCTTACCTCTGATAATGTCTTCATCAGGAATTCAAGCACCAGATAGAGCAGGTACTCCACAGACAAGCACCCTAAATTAACCAGGGAGCTGATTGGAAGTGTCTTCTCATAGGACCAGCTAGAATTGACGGCAGAATTTGCAGCTGGGTGTGCCAACTGTGGGTTTGTGACCTGGATCAGAGACAGTTCTAGAGACCTTTTATCATCTTGAAGACCTCAATGCTCCATCCCCATGACTGCTACTTGGTTTAGTAGCATTGCCTCAGGCCTTAGTCTAAGTTTTTGGGCAACCACTTCATATAATTGAAAAGCAGTTTGCAAAAGAAAAATGGGAAATTCCCCAACTTGAGGGTGGAAGGGGGAGGCAGTGGTACACCTAGCAGAGCATTCACATTTCCATGTGCAAAACCTGGATTCCCACCTGCAGGGGGGAAGCTTCTATTGGATAGAGACAGAGAGAAATTGAGAAAGGAAGAAAAGATACAGAGAGAAAGAGACAGAGAGACACTTGCAGCCCTGCTCCACCACTTGTGAAGCTTTCCTTCTACAGTTGGGAACCAGGTGCCTTAATCATGTGTGCTGCTGCCTGACTCCGTAGTGTTCTTTTTCTATATCATTCTTCCCTCTCAAATTTTCTGTCTATACTCAAAAAGAGAAAAGAGTAAAAAAAAAAAAAATCATTTCTGGGAGTGCTTCTGGGCTTCATGCAGGCATCAAGCCCCAGGGATAACCCCAGTAGCAAAACATGTCTAATGTCCATATCTTTGATCCACTTGGAGTTTACCTTTGTGCATTTCGATATGTGGCAGTACAGTTTCATTCATCTGCATATTTCACCCCAATTTTTCAAACACCATTTGTTGAAGAACTCTTCTCTATTTCATGTTTTGGGCCCTCTTCTCAAAAATTAGTTGTCCATAATGTGTAGACGCTTATTTCTGGGGTTTCAGTTCTATTCCATTTATCTGAGTGTATATTTTTTATTCCAGGACATTTGGATTATAGTATCCCTGGGAGCTGGGCAGTAGCACAGTGGGTTAAGTGCACATGGTGCAAAGCACAAGGACCGGCGTAAGGATTATAGCAGCCCTGTAGGATAATATAAGGTAAGGAAGCGTGATGCCTCTAGTCTTGTTTTTTGTTGTTATCCCTCTCAAGATTGCTTTGGCAATGTTCAGTATTTTCTTGTTTCAGATAAACTTTTGTAGCTTTTGTTCTATTCCTTTAAAGAAATTTGGTAGTACCTTAATAGGAATGACATTAAATCTGTATATGGACTGATTAGCATGGTCATTTTAACAATATTAGTTCATTCAGTCCATGAGCATAGAATATGTTTCTATTTCTTTGTATCTCTTTCTATTCCCTTGAAGAGTGATTCATATTTCCAATGTAAAAATTTTCCACCTCCTTTGTTAACTTCATACTAAATATTTGATTGTTGGGGGTCGAGCAGTAGTAGCACAGTGGGTTAAGTGCATGTGGTGCAAAGCGCAAGGACTGGCATAAGGATCCCGTTTCCAGCCCCCAGCTCCCCACCTGCAGGGGAGTCGCTTCACAAGCAGTGAAGCAGGTCTGCAGATGTCTATCTTTCTCTCCCCCTCGATGTCTTCCCCTCCTCTCTCCATTTCTCTCTGTCCTATCCAACAACGAACAACATCAACAACAATAATGACCATAACAAGGCTACAACAATAAGGGCAACAAAAGTGGGAAAAAGTGGCCTCCAGGAGCAGTAGATTCATGGTGCAGGCACTGAGCCCCAGCAATAACCCTGGAAGAAAAAATATATATATTTGATGATTTTCCTGCTGTAGTAGAGGGGTTTGGTTTCCAAATTTCTTTTTCTTCTGGTTTAATGTTTGCATAGAGTGGTTTCCAAATTTCTTTCTTTTCTGGTTTAGTTTTTGTATAGAGGAAGACCAGTGAATTTTTGTATATTGCTACCTTACTATATTTTTTAAATAATTTCCAGGAGTTTTCTACTGAATTCTTTAAGATTTGGTATATTTAATATAATATCAGTTGAAGATAGTGACAGTTTAACTTTCAATCTATATTCTTTAATTTTCTTCTCTTGCGTAATTGCTATGGCTAGAACTTCCAAGACTATGCATAATAGTAATGATCATAGTGGACTACCCTATCTTGTACCTGATCAAAGAAGGATAGTTTTAAGTTTCTTATTATTGAGCATGATTTTGTCTGTTGCTTTGCTGAACATTGGCTTAACTAGTTTGAAGAATTTGCCATCTATCTTCATCTTTTTTTAGAAAGAGATTAAATACATTTATTTCACCTCTCATATTCAGCAGTACTTAATTGGTTAATCCACTGGTTCTACATACATTCAAGATGGTTAGTAGTGAATATAGACTAGTTAAGGTTATCTGTGTTTAATCTTCACAGGCAAGTACTATTATGACACTATTAACATAGTATCACATTTATGGTCCATAAAAATCAATCTTTTGAAGTCAGGTTGCATATTGCAAAAATAGAACTCTAAAGTAGGACACAGACATAAGAAACACACTGGAATCAACATCTGAAATTGCAAAACTATTCTCCATTTATATTGAGTTTTTAGGTTACCACTAGGAAAAAAAACACACTAAAATTAGAAGAGATAAAGGAAGATTTACTTTTTTCCAAATGTAAAGACTTACAAAATTAGAGCTAAAATTGTTTTGTCTCTTTTGCCTCCTATCACTATTTCTAAAAATTGAAGTTAGTCTATTTAACAGTAGGTGTGGTGATCTCTGAGAATCAGTAAGCTTTGTTTTATAGTCCAAGTACTTGTGCCCTTGTGTCTTTTGTTGTTGTTGTTCCAGAAGCTTATTGATAAGTTCTTTTAAAATAATAAATCAGTTACTATGAATTTATAGATTTCAGAACAGAATCAGCTCCACAGTTTGCTTTTTATGAGGTCTTTTTAAAAATTTTATTAGTGATTTACAAAACTACATGTCAACAAGGGTATAAATCCACTCCATTCCCACCACCAGATTTCTGAGTCTTCAGTTTCTCATTGCAAGCCATCACAGTTCCCCCCAAGGTTGTAGACATGGACCAACCATCATCTCTACAACTATCTGTCTACAGATAGTTGTAATTGGTCCTGTTTTCTTCTTGATCCAATCCTCCCTTCCCATCCAAGTCATTCATGACAACATTGCTACCTCCATATGTCCCTCTCATTTTTCTTTTCTCTGTCTTTGGGTGTTGATGAAGCTGGAGTTCAGAGCCCTCTTCCCTTCTTTTTTATTTAATTTTTGTATTTATAAAATGGAAATATTGACAAGGCTATAGGATAAGAGGGGCCCTAATCCACACAATTTCCACCACCAGAACTCCACATCTAATCCTCTCCCTTGATGGCTTTACCATTCTTTACTCCTCTGGGAGTATGGATCCAGGGCCATTATGGGGTACAGAAGGTGGGAGGTCTGGCTTCTGTAATTGCTTCCCTGCTGACCGTGGGCATTGACAGGTTGATCCATACTCCCAGCCTGTCTCTCTCTCTTTTTCCCTAGTGGGTTAGGGATTTGGGGAGATAGGGCTCCAGGACACATGGTGGGGTAGTCTGCCCAGCAAAGTCAGGTTGGTATTGTGATAATATCTGGAACCTGATGGCTGAAAAAGAGTTAAGATATAAAGTAGAACAAATTGGTGACTAATCATGAACCTAAAAGCTAGAATATTGCTGATGAAGATTTGGGGTCTTCATTTTGGAAAAAGCTAATAACTAAAATATACAAAGAGCTCAGCAAACATAGTAACAAAAAAGCAAATGACCCCATCCAAAAATAGGCAGAGGATTTGAACAAAATAGTCACTATGGAAGAGATCCAAAAGGCTAACAAACACATGAAAAATTGTTTCAGGTAACTGATTGTCAGAGAAATTCAAATAAAGACAACATTGAGATACCACCTTATCCCTGTGAAAATGTCATACATCAAAAAGGACAGCAGCAACAAATGCTGGAGAGGTTGTGGGAACAAAGGAACCCTCCTGCACTGCTGGTGGGAATGTAAATTGGTCCAACATTTGTGGAGAACAGTCTGAATAACCCTCACAAGGCTAGAAATAGACCTCTATGACCCAGTAATTTCTCTTTCAGGGATATATCCTAAGAACTCCATCACACCCAGCCAAAAAGATATGTGTACACCTATGTTCATAACAGCACAATTTGTAATAGCTAAAACCTGGAAGCAACCCAGATGCCCAGCAACAGATGAGTGGCTGAGAAAGCTGTAGTATATATACACAATGGAATACTCCGCAGCTATTAAGAACAATGAACCCACCTTCTCTGATCTATCTTAGATGGAGCTAGAAGGAATTATGTTAAGTGAGCTAAGACAGAAAGACAAAGATGAGTATGGGATGATCCCACTCATAAACAGAAGAACAGAAAGAGAAACTCAAGGGAGTCGGGCAGTAGCACAGTGGGTTAAGTGCACGTGGCATAAAGCAAAGGACCGGTATAAGAATCCCAGTTCGCGCCCCCAGGTCCCCACTTGCAGGGGATTCACTTCACAGGTGGTGAAGCAGCTCTGCAGGTGTCTTTCTCTCCCCCTCTCTGTCTTCCCCTCCTCTTTCCATTTTTCTCTGTCCTATCTAATAATGATGACATCAGTCACAACAACAATAATTACTACAACAATAGAAAACAACAAGGGCAACAAAAGGGAAAATAAAATTTTTTAAAAATTTTAAAAAGGAAAAAAAAGAGAGAAACTCAAAGCAAGATATGACTGAGTTTGGAGTATGGCACTAAAGTAAAAATCTCTGGGTGGAGGGTGAGGGTAGATGTTCAGCCTCATTGGGGGATGGGGGGGACACAGAACTTTGGTGGTGGAAATGATGTTAATATGCACTTCTATTAATTTATAGTCTCACAAATAACTATTCAATTTATATGAGAGGGGAAAAATGGATTTAATGTTTTAAACTTTTTGATGCATAGACCATAGCTCTAACCTAAGCACTTAAAACTTCAAATTGGCAATCAGATTGAATTTTAACAGTGGGCTTACATTGTTAATACATTTCTAATAATGAGTTGTTCTTTGAAATATTGACTCTCCTAAAAGCGTAGACCAGGGAGAACAGAAGCAATTGGTCGTATTGCTTTATAAGATACAGCTATATGTAAATAGCATTAAAGGACATAAATTATGGTGAGGTTTTGTATGCTACAGCAAATATGAACAATGGGATTTTCAAAGTTAATCCAATTGTCAAATGATTTGGTTATAGCTATAACTATCAATTGCCTTCTTAAACCTTACAACAGCAGGAACCTTCCCCTTTCTCTATAAAGCCCACATTTCTCCCTGTCCTGAAATCTCTAGGGTGAGGCTTACTTTCTTGCATGCTTCTTCCAATTCATACCAGCTGATGTTCTACTTTATATCTTAACTCTTTTTCAGCCATCAGGTTCCAGATATTATCACAATACCAACCTGACTTTGCTGGGCAGACTACCCCACCATGTGTCCTGGAGCCCTGCCTCCCCAAATCCCTAACCCACTAGGGAAAGAGGGGGGGGGGGGCTGGGAGTATGGATTAACCTGTCAATACCCATGGTCAGCAGGGAAGCAATTACAGAAGCCAGACCTCCCACCTTCTGTACCCCATAATGGCCCTGGATCCATACTCCCAGAGAAGTAAAGAATGGTAAAGCCATCAAAGGAGAAGATTAGATGTGGAGTTCTGGTGGTGGAAACTGTGTGGATTAGGGCCCTTCTTATCCTATGGTCTTATCAATATTTCCATTTAATAAATACAAAAATTAAATAAAAAAGAAGGGAAGAGGGCTCTGAACTCCAGCTTCATCAACACCCAAAGACAGAGAAAAGAAACATGACTGTATCTGCTGATCCCAATCCAGTCAATGCAACCAGTACTTCCTCTACATGTTTCACTTCAGACTGCATCCAGAGACGTCAGGTGTGGAATGTCAACCCACCAGCCCTCTTACCTTCCTCCTATCACTTCTCCCCTGCTGGAAGTATGGATCAAGGTTGCTTTTGGGTTGCAAAAGGTAGGAGTTCTGGCATCTGTAAATGCTTCTCCACTGGATGTGGGCATTGGCAGGTCAATCAATATCCTCAGCCTTTCAGCCTTTTTCTTTCTTTCCCTAGTGGGCCAGAGCTCTGGAGATAGGTCATTTTTTATAGGTATTTTCATCAGGGTTTCTTTTTTCTTTGCCTCTAAATCAGTGTGTGAGCATTGGTCTTTTTTTTTTTTTTTTTTTAATACAGTCATGTTCAAATCTCTGGCTTTGGTGAGTTTTTGAAAAGATCCTGGTTGCATTTTGTTTAGTTTTCAGGTGATTTTCGTTGCTTTTCCTAGTTGATCGGGGAGAACAGAAACATTTTTTTTTAATACTTTGATCACGAAAGTATTCTGGAGCTTATCCATATCTTCACTTAATTATCTCTGTTTCCTTATTAATTTTCTGCATGGTTAATCTTTCTTTCTCCTTGGGAGAGCTGGGAGTTAAAATTCCCCACTGTATTGCTATCGGTATACTTTCTTAGGTCTCTCAGTAACTGCTTTGCTTATTTTGCTGTCCTTTCAGTTTGAGCATGGATATTAATTGTTTTTGTCCCTGTTGGTTGACTGGTCGCCTAAGCATTATGTAGTGTTCATCCTTATCTTGCTTTAATTATTTTTGAAGGTAATTGTATCAGATATGAGTTTGCCTATTCTTTTTCTTTTTTTCCCCATGGTCCATTGTCTTTTATGATAGCTTTCCATCCTTTCACTTTGAGACTATTTTTGACTGGTTAGGCCAAGTGTATCTCCTACAGACAGCATATAATTGGGTCATGTTGCTGGATCCATACTCATAGTTGGCACCTTTTGATAGTTGAATTCAGATCATTGAAATTTAGTGAAATTACAGATTTGAGATACTTCAGTGTCATTGTTTTATGTGGATCGTGTGTGTGTGTGTGTGTGTGTGTGTGTGTGTGTGTGTGTGTGTGTGCATGTACTCATGCTTATACAAGTTCCTCTGGAACTTCTTGCAGAGCTGGTTTGGTTTGTTTGTTTCCTTTTCCAGAGCAGTGTTCAGCTCTAGCCTATGATGGTGTGGGGTTGGGGGGTGGGGAGGAATTGAACCTTGGACTTTTGAGCATCAGGTATAAAAGTCTTTTTGCATAACCATTATACTATCTGCTCTACCCTCTTTCAACTGTTTCTTTACTGAGAATACCTTTATTCCTCCAGCCAATCTGAATGAACATCTGGTAGGATAGAGTATTCTTGGTTGGAAATCTTTCTCATTTAGCATTGCCTTTCTCTTCTGGTTTTTAGAGTTTTTTTTGTTGAGGAATCTGCACATAGCCTTGTGGGTTTACCTCTGTATGCTAACCTTTGCTTTTCTCTTACTGATTTTAATATCTTTTCTTTATCTTTTGTCTTTGCCAGTTTAATTATGGTGCATCTTGATGTATGTGTCTCTGGAATGATTTTGTTTAGTAATCTCTGAGCTTCTTATACTTTTTTTATATCCCCCCAGTTATTCTTCTGGGGGAAGTTTTCTGCTATAGTTTCATCCAGTATGTACTTTTCACTGGTTTATTCATCTCCTTGTGACAGGTCAATGATTCAAATATTGCTTTTCTTGAAGTCATCAAACATGTCTCTGTTGTTGTTTTCATTGTCTCTTAACCTCTTTTTTAGATCTATCACTCTTTGTTTCTTATGCTTCATTTTTAGAACTGCTGATTCTTTTTTCAGTTCATGTTTTTTTGCTCGCAGGTCCCTCAAGTCTATTCATTAGTTCATGTATTGTCATTTTTTTTGCTCAACTATTGTGTCTTTTTGCCTAGTTGTTGTAGCTTTTAATTTATTTATTATATTGCTTTGTTCAGTATCTCTGGTTTTTAGCTTCACTATTGTATTATTTTCATTGGCTATTGTGACATTAACTTTGGCTAATGTGTCTATTAATTCACCTATTTGGGCATTTAGTTCTTTATTTTCTTTTGCTTTTGGCTCATATACTCTTTTTCCAGTTTCCACTGGGATTTTCTTCCATGAGTTTTCCCATTTCTGTGGTACTCATGGACTAGTCTTTCAGAACCTACCTCAAAAATGTTGATAATCTCTGGTTTATTAGATTTTTTTCTGAGCTTTTGTCTTTATTTATTGATTTGATGGATTCCTCTGTTTCCTTATTCACCAGTACATGTCAGGTTACACATAGGTTCCAGTGAGTCATAGTTGGCCAGGAAATTTGAGGTGGTACATAGAGGGAGAGGCTGGGCCTAGGGCTACCCCAAAGGGGTCCCTGGGGTGGTCAGCATGCCAGGAGGTACTTGGTAGGATATGTCGAGGGACACTAGGCCTGGAGCAGTGGCAAAGCGTTCCCAGTGTAGAAGGTAGCCTATTGGGTATTATGTGGGTCACATGTCGGTAGGCAAGCTAGGGCAGCTGGTGGTGTTAGAAGTCCTGAATATATGGACAGTTGCCTTTAGGCTCCAGCATGGATGGAAAGCAGCCCAGTGGGTCCTGAGTGGGATGTTTGTGAGGGTTGACAGGCAGGTTCTGGGGGTCCAGACATAGAACACAGTCCAAAATATTACTGGCAGGTGGGCAGCCACTAGAGCTATTCGCAGCTGGTAGTGCCTGGACCTAGGCATGGATGGAAGATGACCTGGCAGGGTGGATGAGTGTGGGTGCATGGGCAGGCACTGGCATGTATGAACTATGGCCCATGGAGCTCTGGTCTGGACAGAATGTGGTCCTGCTGGCTCCAGGTAGCGAGCAAAGTGGTGGGTTCCATGACTAAGGCAGCCAGTAAACCAGGGGTACTAGCATAGATGGAATGTGGTGCAGTGGCTCTGAGCGGAGTGGGTTGGCATCAAGCGTCCCAGAATGGACAGAATGCTGACCAGAGAGCTAAAGAGGTTCTGGTGACAGGAAGAACTTTCAATATAATTTTGGTTGGTTTATTTGATTTAGCCTGTCTTTTCAGTAGCCCTATGTCCTTAGTATAAGGGCACCAAACTCTCTGCTGCAGGGATCCAGACTTTTCAGTTATCCTTGTCTCCCTTCCTGAGTTCCATATACTTCTCTTCTTCTGTCTTTTGACTTTCTGTGCCTTGGGGACTGTTTGTATATTTGTTAGTTCATGCATTTTGTGTAGTTATAGTGTTTTCTTTTTGCCAGTTTTACAAAGACCTTTCCTGGAGATTTCTAGGTGATCATCATTTTGGATAATCTCCACAGTTCTTTCTCTCTTCCTCACTCTCAAAGTATCAGCCAACTCTAGGAGTCTTCTGGGGGCAGGAAGTATATTATACCCACTATGCCCAAGAAAATATTTTCAATATGAACAATAAATGATGGAGGTTGATCTCATTAAATAGGGAAGTAGTTGAATCCATGTACCATGCTCTTTTCATCTCAGTGCCTATTTTTGTGTTTTCCAATTTTTTTTGAATATTTATTTATTCCCTTTTGTTGCCCTTGTTGCTTTATTGTTGTAGTTATTATTGTTGTTGTTATTGATGTTGTTAGATAGGACAGAGAGAAATGCAGAGAGGAGGGAGAAGACAGAGAGGGGGAGAGAAAGACACCTGCAGACCTGCTTCACCGCCCGTGAAGCAACTCCCCTGCAGGTGGGGAGCCAAGGGCTCAAACCAGGATCCTTAGGTCAGTTTTCCAATGTTTTTCATTTAACATATTGATGAAAGTTCAGTAGCTGTAAAATGGTAGTGGTTGGTTTGAGTGAGGACCGGGAGAATGAGGAAATAGAATGAGGAAGAAAAAGGGAAATGAAAAGAAGGAGCTAGAGCACCCGAGTTTATAAAAATATTTCCATCTCCATAGATTTAAATGGCAAGGCTTAATTATCTTGCCATCTTCTTCTTTTCAGTATCCATCAGTATGCATCCATCATGGGTCTGCCATGAGAGAGGACTCAGGAAATCTGATGATAGTATCGTGTTCTAAGAAATGATTTGTAGTCATAGTGGCAGCAGCAACAATAGCTCCAGCACAGTCCTCTGGAACGTCTGATCTTTCCTTTGTGTTGTTTTAAGCCCAGGAATCAGGACTGGATGAAAAACAACCCCCCCTCCCCCACCTTACACACACAGAGGCACACACACTGCTTCCAAGGCTGTCTTGTGGTCAATAAAGTAAATACAGTTTGTGACTCTTAAGAAATGTGGGGCAGGAGACAATGTGGAGTGCTGCCAATGTGGTAGTGGAGGTACGTCAGTGGGCTTGGTGACAGGTGGCAGAGGGCATGCGCCTGGGGAATAACTTACAGTCACGGAGGTTTCTTTTTCACCAAGTCTTTGTCCAGTGATGGGAATGAGGTAGTGGGTAGCCAAGCCACAAAACAAGAGTCTGGAGGATGTCTTGGGCAATTTACATATGAGTTTCCTTCTTTAAATAACTACACTGTAAGACAATATCCCTGGGGGCATTTGCTTATTGCCTGACGCAGTTCTTTCTTTTTTTTTTTTTTCTTCAGCATATCACATGCTTCTCCTGGCTTTATTATGCACTTGCTCAGGCTTGTCTTATAATACTGAACTTTATTTCATTGAAATTTAGGGAGGAGCCAACTTTGCACCTGGAAAGCATTGCAGCACAAGGTCAATGAAATGGTAGGTTTGAGGGTGGGGGTGGGCTGTGGTGAACCTGGTTGAGCACACACATTGCTGTGCACAGAGATCTGCATTCAAGCTCTTGGCCCCTACCTGACTGCAGCAGAGGAAGCTTTATGAGTGGTGAGACAGTGCTGCAGGTGTCTCTCTTCCTCTCTCCCTCTTTGTCTTTCCCTCCCCTCTCAGTTTCTCTCTGTCCTATCAAATGAAAAAGAAAAAGGGGGTAGGGATAAAATATCCACCAGGAGAGGTGGGCTCATTGTGTAGGCACCAAGCTCCAACTGTAACTTTGGTGGCGAAAAAAAAAAAAAAGAAAGGAAGGAAGAAAAAAGAAAGAGTCGACTCAATTTGTAGATGAGCATCAGAGGGGAAGTGTGCAGCCATTGTGTGAGAGAAGTTTTAGGGACAGGATGTGCACGGTGGGTTTTAGCTGACAGGCCCAGGGCAACCAGCTAATGGTAGGACTAGTAATAGAAACTATTAGAAAAACTGCTAGTTGGCTTTTGCCTTCCATTTGAAATATGACATCTACACTGATTCTAAATCCCCCCTTCATGGAGTGTGGTAATGGTACATGGATAATCTGGCTCTTTGGAAAGGGAAAAAAGAAAAAAAAAGTGGTGATTGGTACCAAATCAATGCTTCTTTTAGGCCAGCTTTGAATATACGTGCAATCCCCTTCTTTTTCAAATCCCACCCCTCAAAACAAGATTTCTTCAACTTAGCCCCTTACTAGCAAATGGTCTTTTGGCAAGTGTTTTTCTTTCTCTAAACTGTGTTTCTTTTTTTTTTCATGTTTTTTTAAAAATTTATTTAAGAAAGGAGACATTAACAAAACCATAGGATAGGAGGGGTACAACTCCATACAATTCCTACCACCTGATCTCCATATCCCATCCCCTCCCCTGATAGCTTTCCCATTCTCTATCCATCTGGGAGTATGGACCCAGGGTCATTGTGGGTTACAGAAGGTGGAAGGTCTGGCTTCTGTAATTGCGTCCCCACTGAACATGGGCGTTAAACTGTGTTTCTTTTGAAAAATAAGTTCAGATTGTTGTAAGAGGACTGGCCTGAAGGACAAAATGGTGCCTAAGAGTCTGTTTCCCCCTAGTAGTTGTTAGGTACAAGCTCAGATGTTGCTTCAGAAGAATCACAAAAGTTTCAGTGGGTCAGATATTCAAACTTTTATTTCAAAGAAGTGAGGTAGTTTGCGGAAACATATTTAAATTACACGATAACTCATGCAAAGAGTCAGAAAGATTATAAAGAGAAGTGACCTATCCCTCAGTTCTCTTTCCTATTGTATTCCCAGCCTTAGTCCTACTGAACCCAGCTTTTCTTCTTCTTATTTTAATTAGTGATTTAATAATGACTGACAAGATTGTGAGATAAAAGGTGTGCAATTCCATACAATTTAGTTCCCACCACCAAAGTTCCATATCCCATCTCCTCCACTGGAAGTTTCCTTATTCATTATCCCTCTGGAAATATGGACCAAAGATTGCTATGGGGCACAGAAGGTGGAAGGTCTGGCTTCGGTAATTTCTCCTCCACTAGACATGGGCATTGACAGGTCAATCCATACCCCCAGTCTGTTTATTTTTTCCCCTAGTGGGTTAGGGCTCTGAGGAGGTGGGGTTCTAAGACACACTGGTGAGGTCATCTGCCCAGGGAAATCAGGTTGGTGTCATCTGTAACTTGGCTGAAAAGCATTAAGATATAAAGTAGAACAAATTGTATAATAATCAGAAACCTAAAAGTAAGAATATAGCAGATGAAATTTGGGGTCTTCATGTTGTAAGAAGATAAGAAGTCTATTTTATGTATATTCCAAGTGGCCCATAACTTTAGTAATTTTTTTGCCTGAGCCTGATAGCTACCATGCAGGTGTGCTGAAAGTATTGTCTAGGAAGATGGTGTCAGAGTTGAGAAAAGGACTAGAAAGTTGGATTAGGGAAGAGACAAGCTCCCAAATATGGGAAAAATATATAAATACTGTTAACTGTAAACCCCATCAATCTGACCCAGGGCCCATATCTATTCATACTTAGTACAGGAGCCTGTGTAACCTCTGCATCCCTGTAAGTTTGCATTTGCATTCCATGGTCATAGTTAGGAACATTCTAGACTGCACTCATTTCAAGACTGTCTTCCTCAAGTGACAGAATATGTTGACCCAGCAGCCTCTCTTTGTAGGGCAGTTTCTACCATTGTTGTTCTATGTTGAGGGCAAGATCCTGTAGAGCTCCACAAGAGATTTTATGATGTTGTTTCTGATGGAGATGACCAGTGGTGGTGGAGAAAGGGATCTGTTAGAGGTCTAGGCATATCATATCTATGTGGGAACCCAGGAATTCTCTGTCTGGGACCCCAGATGATGGCATAGCCTGGTAGTGAACACTACCAGGGCCATCACTAAACTGTGCTGGTCTCTTGCCCTTATCTAGCTTTTGTGCACTTAGAGTGATTGAGGGAAGTGAAATAGGAAGTAGGTGAGGAGGGTGAAGCCAACTTTTCAATGGCCTATTGAGATTATTTGCTTTTTCTATTGAACTCCTATTTTCTAAGTGCAGGCACCTCTCTAAAATGCCTCTCAGAGTGAATGGTGCTTCCTAGTGCACCCTTAAAACTCTTCCCACTGTTCTTTGGTGCTTTAAAAAAAAAAAACACAAAAAAACCCTCTTCCCATCATGAAGGAAACAGGAAAAATTAA